>NC_083223.1:277673314-277736600 GCF_032191835.1 Heteronotia binoei
AGAAGAGAAGAGAAGAGAAGAGAAGAGAAGAGAAGAGAAGAGAAGAGAAGAGAGGGAGGGGAGGGAGGGGAGGGGAGGGAGAGAGGGAGAGGAGGGGGAAGAGGGGAGAGGAGAGGAGAGGATGGGAGGTGTCAAAACATCACATTTCTTGCAGGGGTCCAGAATTTCTAATTTAGAAAAAAAAATCCAGTTAACAAAAATAGAGGGTTCCTTTTTGTCTGCTACTTAGTGTAAATTCACCCAGTTAGACTAGTCATGAGGACCAGAATTCCTTCCATTTAAAATATAAGAAGGGTGTAGTTTATTTACAAGACAGAATTAAAAAAAATAGAGGTGTACAGATAAACAAGAAACACAGAAACAAAAAACAATAGTCTATCCTAGCCAATACTTGCTATAACTAGCAGCTTCTCAAGTTTGCCTGCAGTTTCTCTCTCAGCAATACAGTTCAAGTCAGGACAGTGGAAGCACTGAGGCAATTGCACAAAGTTCTCTGAAGACTTCCAACCTGTAGCTTTCTCCTCACAAGGTTTTCTGCAGAGCGTCAAGCTTCTTACACTCTTCTGGTTACCAGTTGGTTGCTTCTGTTGATTTCAACCAACCGTAATGTCCCAGACACAGAGTGTCTTCTGCAGGACCAGTGCATGGGAGTAGGCAAGATAGGCGACCACCTAGGGTGCCACCCTGCCAGGGAGTGACGCTGGGTGCCCGCTTACTCCCCCTTTCCATGTGGCATGATCGCCCCAGCCAGCAGGCAAGCCAAAAGCTCTGGGTGGCGTTACCATGCTACCGCATTTCTTTGCAGGGCAAACGTTGCCTGGGCTTGTGGGAGGCTTTCAAGGAAGACTCCGAAGAGCATCCCATTTTACTGCTGCCCACTGCTTTCGGGTTGAAAGCAGATGAGTGGTGGCACCTTTCCATTGTATTAGTCAGAGCTGAAGATGTCCAGGGGGCACTGAGTATTTTTTTTTTCTGAAAAAGGGGGCATTAGGCCAAATAAGTTTAGGGGACTCTGGTCTAGTGCGACATTGGTGACCATTTCAAAGTTACCAATGCAACCCAAATCCTCATGCAAAACAAAACAAGGTACAGTTTCTACCTGCCCTCTGAAAATTAAAAGGGATGTCATTGGTTGCCAATCCGCAGTTGGGTAAATAAAAAAGGTAGGCTTGCCAATCCCCAGGTCCCAGCGGGGGTTCTTCTACTTCCCCAGGCTCCTTCCCGCCCCCAGTCAGCTGGCCGTCGGGGGGGAAGCCCCATCCCCAGAGGACCATGTGCCAATCGGCTTAAGCCTCCGATTGAAAGGCTTCCTCTTGGGATGGTGTGTCTGTGAAGAAGTTGGCAGCAACTCGTGAGTAGAGAGGCCAATCCCTCACTTCAGAGTCACAGAAACGGGGTGGGGGTGGGGGAGGGAAACGTCTGCTGAGCACTTCATTATTCCCTATGTGGAGATCGGTTCTCATAGGGTATAATCGGGAATTGATCTGGGGGTTTGGGGGGCTCTGGGGGAGCTTTTTTTTTAGTAAGAGGCACCAAATTTTCCATATAGTATCTAGTGCCTCTCCCCAAAGTACCCCCCAAGTTTCAAAATGATTGAACTAGGGGGTCCAATTCTATGAGCCCCAAAAGAAGGTGCCCCTATCCTTCATTATTTCCTGTGGAAGGAAGATATTTAAAAAGGTGTGCTGTCCCTTTAAATGTGATGGCCAGAACTGAGCCTGCTTCGGTGGGGAGGGCGGGATACAAATAAAATGATGTATGATGTATGTATGTATGTAACTCCCTTGGAGTTCAATTATGCTTGTCACACCCTTGTTCCTGGCTCCACCCCAATGTCTCCTGGCTCCACCCCCAAAGTCTCCTAGCTTCACCCCCAAAGTCCCCAGATATTTCTTGAATTTGATTTGGCAACCCTATGTAGAAGTCAGTGGTGCTCTGACCAAGCTTGCACATAGAACTTCAAATAAACAGGATAGACTTCCCAAATCTCCCGCTCTGGCGGGAGACTTCTGGTTTCACAGCCTCACCTCCCGCTTTTCAAAACTCTGGAAGCGGGGGTGGGGGGTGGAGGGGGGGGGAGAACATACCTTTAGGCTTCATGTAGAGCTCCTGAGCCGTTTGCAAAATGTCTGCCCCTTTAAGGCTGGGCAGGAAGCAGGAAGCAGGAAGGGCTTTTGAGAACGGCCCCTCCCTTTCTTTGCTTTCGTTTTCACAGGAAGTAGAGTTGTCCGGAGGAAGATCTGGTAAGTGTGTGTGTGTGAGAGAGGGAGGGGGCAGGGGATTCCCTAGTTTGGAGGCCCTCCCCCCCTTTAGAAAGTGTGGGGGGGGAGGGAAATGTCTACGAGGCACTCTATTATTCCCTGTGGAGAACGATTCCCATAGGGAATAATAGGAAATTGATCTGCGGGTATTGGGGGCTCTGGGGGGCTATTTTTTGAGGTAGAGGCACCAAATTTTTAGTATAGCATCTAGTGCCTCTCCCCAAAATACCCCCCAAGTTTCAAAACGATTGGACCAGAGGGTCCAATTCTATGAGCCCCAAAATATGGTGCCCCTATCCTTAATTATTTCCTATGGAAGAAAGGCATTTTAAAAGGTGTGCTGTCTCTTTAAATGTGATGGCAAGAACTCCCTTGGAGTTCAATTATGCTTGTCACATCCTTGTTCTTGGCTCCACCCCCAATGTCTCCTGGCTCCACCCCCAAAGTCTCCTGGCTCCACCCCCAAAGTCCCCAGATTTTTCTTTAATTGGACTTGGCAACCCTAAAACAGGAGCATGTGGCAAAAAGACATTCACAGAAGACCGTTCAATCACACACACATATATATACTGTGGCTAATAGCCACTGATGGACCTCTGCTCCATTTTTTATCCAATCCCTCTTAAAGCTGGCTATGCTTGTAGCCGCCGCCATCTCCTGTGGCAGTGAATTCCACATGTTAATCACCCTTTGAGTGAAGAAGTACCTCCTTTTATCCGTTCTAACCCGACTGCTCAGCAATTTCATCGAATGCCCACGAGTTCTTGTATTGTGAGAAAGGGAGAAAAGTACTTCTTTCTCTACTTTCTCCATCCCATGCATTATCTTGTAAACCTCTCTCATGTCACCCCGCAGTCGATGTTTCTCCAAGCGAAAGAGCCCCAAGCGTTTTAACCTTTCATCATAGAGAAAGTGTTCGAAACCTTTCATCATTCCAGTTGCCCTTTTCTGCACTTTTTCCAAGCGTAAGTGGAGGAGTGGGGGAATCAAACCTGATTCTCCCACATAAGAGTTCACGCACTTCACCGCGACAACATTGTGGCTCTGGAAGCCCTCACCTGCGATAGGATGCTGACAGTGACCTAAATCGTACAGCTATTGGAACAGGATTTCCATGACATGATCTATATGAAATCATCTTTAGAGCATCAGATAACGCCACAGGGGTGCCTGCTGCTTTTCTGCTTCACTGGGTTTCTCTTTGGCATGGCCGGAGCAACTGGACCAATGTTTCCTATCCACAAACGTGTCACTGCATTGTGGCCCAGGCGGTCATTTCCAAGGACTCTCCAATGGCAGCCCTCAGTGGGCACGTTTCAGTAGTCAAGCCACTGGCAAATGTGTGACACAGAGTGTTGGACTGGATGGGCATTGGCCTGATCCAACATGGCTTCTCTTCTGTTCTTATGTGACACAGAATGTTGGACTGGATGGGCCATTGGCCTGATCCAACATGGCTTCTCTTATGTTCTTATGTGACACAGAGTGTTGGACGGGAGGGGCCACTGGCCTGATCCAACATGGCTTCTGTTATGTTCTTATGTGACACAGAGTGTTGGACTGGATGGGCATGATCCAATATGGCTTCTCTTATGTTGTTATGTGACACAGAGTGTTGGCCTGGATGGGCCTGATCCAACATGGCTTCTCTTATGTTCTTATGTGACACAGAGTGTTGGACTGAATGGGCCATTGGCCTGATCCAGCATGGCTTCTCTTATGTTCTTATGTGACGCAGAGTGTTGGACAGGATGGGCCATTGGCCTGATCCAACATGGCTTCTCTTATGTTCTTATGTGACGCAGAGTGTTGGACTGGATGGGCCACTGGCCTGATCCAACATGGCTTCTCTTATGTTCTTATGTGACGCAGAGTGTTGGACTGGATGGGCCACTGGCCTGATCCAACATGGCTTCTCTTATGTTCTTATGTGACACAGAGTGTTGGACGGGAGGGGCCACTGGCATGATCCAACATGGCTTCTCTTATGTTCTTATGTGACACAAAGTGTTGGACTGGATGGGCCTGATCCAACATGGCTTCTCTTATGTTCTTATGTGACACAGAGTGTTGGACTGAATGGGCCATTGGCCTGATCCAGCATGGCTTCTCTTATGTTCTTATGTGACACAGAGTGTTGGACTGGATGGCCTTTGGCCTGATCCAACAGGGCTTTTCTTATGTTCTTATGTGACGCAGAGTGTTGGACTGGATGGGCCACTGGCCTGATCCAACATGGCTTCTCTTATGTTCTTATGTGACACAGAGTGTTGGACAGGAGGGGCCACTGGCCTGATCCAACATGGCTTCTCTTATGTTCTTATGTGACACAGAGGGTTGGACTGGAGGGGCCACTGGCCTGATCCAACATGGCTTCTCTTATGTTCTTATGTGACACAGAATGTTGGACTGGAGGGGCCATTGGCCTGATCCAACAGGGCTTCTCTTATGTGACACAGAATGTTGGACTGGAGGGGCCATTGGCCTGATCCAACATGGCTTCTCTTATGTTCTTATGTGACACAGAGTGTTGGACTGGAGCGGCCATTGGCCTGATCCAACAGGGCTTCTCTTATGTTCTTATGTGACACAGAGTGTTGGACTGGAGGGGCCACTGGCCTGATCCAACAGGGCTTCTCTTATGTTCTTATGTGACACAGAGTGTTGGACTGGAGGGGCCATTGGCCTGATCCAACATGGCTTCTTTTATGTTCTTATGTGACACAGAGTGTTGGACTGGAGGGGCCATTGGCCTAATCCAACACGGCTTCTCTTATGTTCTTATGTGACACAGAGGGTTGGACTGGAGGGGCCATTGGCCTGATCCAACATGGCTTCTCTTATGTTCTTATGTGACACAGAGTGTTGGACTGGATGGGCCATTGGCCTGATCCAACATGGCTTCTCTTATGTTCTTATGTGACACAGAGTGTTGGACTGGATGGGCCACTGGCCTGATCCAACATGGCTTCTCTTATGTTCTTATGTGACGCAGAGTGTTGGACTGGATGGGCCACTGGCCTGATCCAACATAGCTTCTCTTATGTTCTTATGTGACGCAGAGTGTTGGACTGGATGGGCCACTGGCCTGATCCAACATGGCTTCTCTTATGTTCTTATGTGACACAGAGTGTTGGACTGGATGGGCATTGGCCTGATCCAACATGGCTTCTCTTCTGTTCTTATGTGACACAGAATGTTGGACTGGATGGGCCATTGGCCTGATCCAACATGGCTTCTCTTATGTTCTTATGTGACACAGAGTGTTGGACGGGAGGGGCCACTGGCCTGATCCAACATGGCTTCTGTTATGTTCTTATGTGACACAGAGTGTTGGACTGGATGGGCATGATCCAATATGGCTTCTCTTATGTTGTTATGTGACACAGAGTGTTGGCCTGGATGGGCCTGATCCAACATGGCTTCTCTTATGTTCTTATGTGACACAGAGTGTTGGACTGAATGGGCCATTGGCCTGATCCAGCATGGCTTCTCTTATGTTCTTATGTGACGCAGAGTGTTGGACAGGATGGGCCATTGGCCTGATCCAACATGGCTTCTCTTATGTTCTTATGTGACGCAGAGTGTTGGACTGGATGGGCCACTGGCCTGATCCAACATGGCTTCTCTTATGTTCTTATGTGACACAGAGTGTTGGACAGGAGGGGCCATTGGCCTGATCCAACATAGCTTCTCTTATGTTCTTATGTGACGCAGAGTGTTGGACTGGATGGGCCACTGGCCTGATCCAACATGGCTTCTCTTATGTTCTTATGTGACGCAGAGTGTTGGACTGGATGGGCCACTGGCCTGATCCAACATGGCTTCTCTTATGTTCTTATGTGACACAGAGTGTTGGACGGGAGGGGCCACTGGCATGATCCAACATGGCTTCTCTTATGTTCTTATGTGACACAAAGTGTTGGACTGGATGGGCCTGATCCAACATGGCTTCTCTTATGTTCTTATGTGACACAGAGTGTTGGACTGAATGGGCCATTGGCCTGATCCAGCATGGCTTCTCTTATGTTCTTATGTGACACAGAGTGTTGGACTGGATGGCCTTTGGCCTGATCCAACAGGGCTTCTCTTATGTTCTTATGTGACGCAGAGTGTTGGACTGGATGGGCCACTGGCCTGATCCAACATGGCTTCTCTTATGTTCTTATGTGACACAGAGTGTTGGACAGGAGGGGCCACTGGCCTGATCCAACATGGCTTCTCTTATGTTCTTATGTGACACAGAGGGTTGGACTGGAGGGGCCACTGGCCTGATCCAACATGGCTTCTCTTATGTTCTTATGTGACACAGAATGTTGGACTGGAGGGGCCATTGGCCTGATCCAACAGGGCTTCTCTTATGTGACACAGAATGTTGGACTGGAGGGGCCATTGGCCTGATCCAACATGGCTTCTCTTATGTTCTTATGTGACACAGAGTGTTGGACTGGAGCGGCCATTGGCCCGATCCAACAGGGCTTCTCTTATGTTCTTATGTGACACAGAGTGTTGGACTGGAGGGGCCACTGGCCTGATCCAACAGGGCTTCTCTTATGTTCTTATGTGACACAGAGTGTTGGACTGGAGGGGCCATTGGCCTGATCCAACATGGCTTCTTTTATGTTCTTATGTGACACAGAGTGTTGGACTGGAGGGGCCATTGGCCTGATCCAACACGGCTTCTCTTATGTTCTTATGTGACACAGAGGGTTGGACTGGAGGGGCCATTGGCCTGATCCAACATGGCTTCTCTTATGTTCTTATGTGACACAGAGTGTTGGACTGGATGGGCCATTGGCCTGATCCAACATGGCTTCTCTTATGTTCTTATGTGACACAGAGTGTTGGACTGGATGGGCCACTGGCCTGATCCAACATGGCTTCCTTTATGTTCTTATGTGACACAGAGTGTTGGACTGGATGGGCCATTGGCCTGATCCAACATGGCTTCTCTTATGTTCTTATGTGACACAGAGTGTTGGACTGGATGGGCCACTGGCATGATCCAACATGGCTTCTCTTATGTTCTTATGTGACACAGAGTGTTGGACTGGATGGGCCATTGGCCTGATCCAACATGGCTTCTCTTATGTTCTTATGTGACACAGAGTGTTGGACTGGATGGGCCATTGGCCTGATCCAACATGGCTTCCTTTATGTTCTTATGTGACACAGAGTGTTGGACTGGATGGGCCATTGGCCTGATCCAACATGGCTTCTCTTATGTTCTTATGTGACACAGAGTGTTGGACTGGAGGGGCCATTGGCCTGATCCAACAGGGCTTCTCTTATGTTCTTATGTGACACAGAGTGTTGGACTGGAGGGGCCATTGGCCTGATCCAACAGGGCTTCTCTTATGTTCTTTTGTGACACAGAGTGTTGGACTGGAGGGGCCACTGGCCTGATCCAACAGGGCTTCTCTTATGTTCTTATGTGACACAGAGTGTTGGACTGGAGGGGCCACTGGCCTGATCCAACATGGCTTCTCTTATGTTCTTATGTCAGTCTAATGCTCTAACCCAGGGGTGGCCAAACTTGCTTAACAGAAGAGCCACAGAGAATAAACATCAGATGTTTGAGAGCTGCAAGGAAGGCAGGAAAGCAAATAGATTGTCAAGGGGGAGAGGTGGAAAGAAAGCAGCTTTAATTGCTTTCTCCAAACTGCCGGCTGGCTTGGCTTAGATTTCAAGAGGGAAATGCCTTCTCCAAGTCGGCCGATGAGGTGGTGGGGGCTTCGAGAGCCACACAATGCGGGTGAGAGAGCCACCCTTGCACCATACCAAACTGGCTTGTCGGGCAGTAGGAGAAAAGGAAGGCAACATCAGAAGAGGAAGACGCGACAGGAGATAGATGGACGCCATGAAGAAAGCCCTGCCCTCCAGTCTGCAAGACCTGCGTGAGGCCGTTGATGTTTTGGCGGCCATTAAGTCATAGGGTCACCACAGGCCAGAAGGGATCTGACAACACTTTAAACACACAAAGCAGAGAAAGGAAAAGGAAAGGTCCCCTGTGCAAGCACCGGTCGTTTCCGACCCTGGGGTGACGTTGCTCTCACAACCTTTTTAGAGCAGACCTTTGACGCGGTGGTTTGCCGTCGCCTTCCCCGGTAGGGTTGCCAAGTCCAATTCAAGAAATCTCTGGGGACTTTGAGGCTGGAGACTTTGGGAGTGGAGCCAAGAGACTTTGGGGGTGGAGCCAAGAGACTTTGGGGGTGGAGCTAGGAGCAAGGGTGTGACAAGCATCACTGAACCCCAACGGGAGTTTTGGCCATCGCATTTCAAGGGACGGCACACCTTTTAAAATGTCTTCCTTCCCTCCACCCTCCCCTTCTCTGATTTCACCTCAGAGGTGGACCGGAGTGGGCGACGCCGCTGCGCAGCTGCCGCCTCTTCTCCGCTTCACTGTAACTGCTCCTCCGAGATGGGCTCAGGTTGACCCAGGTTGACCCAGATCTCACAATGCAAGAACTTGTGGACATTCAAGAAGGACCCAGATTCACGGCTCGCCATGCTCCTGGCCTGCCTCCACCCTCCCCTTCTCTGATTTTACCTCAGAGGCAGAGCGGAGCGGACGATGCCGCTGCACTGCTGCCGCCTCTTCTCCGGTTCACCTTAGCTGCTCCTCCGAGATGGGGCGGCTCGCCACGCTCCTTGGCGCCGTTTCCCCCCCTCCCCCCGCTTCCGTTTTTTTGGGAGAGCGGGGGAAGAGGCTGTAAATCCTGGGGTCCCCCGCCAGGGCGGGAGGGTTGGGAAGCCTATTCCCCGGTCATCTACACTTTCCCCCAAGCAAGCTGGGTACTCATTAGAACTGACCTCGGAAGGATGGAAGGCTGAGTCAATCTTGGGTCGGCTACCTGAATCCAGCTTTCGCTGGAATCGAACTCAGGACATGAGCAGAGAGGTCAGACCGCAGTACTGCTGCTTTACCACTCTGTGCAGAGTATTAAAACTTACTCTTAACAATTTCAGGTTCAGAAGAATACCTCTTAGGTTTGAAGGTATCTTCCAAAAACAATAAACACAAGTTGATGTGGTGCGAACTGACGGAGACTGACCAAGAGAGAGATCTTGAGGAGGGATGGTGGCTCATTGGTAGAGCATCTGCTTGGTAAGCAGAAGGTCCTCGGTTCAATCCCGGCATCTCCAATTAAAAAGGGTACAGGCAAGGAGGCGTGAAAAACCTCTGCTTGAGACCCTGGAGAGCCGCTGCCAGTCTGAGTAGACAATACTGACTTTGATGGACCGAGGGTCTGATTCAGTATAAGGCAGCTTCATATGTTCACTGAAAATGTTGAGACAGTGTGTGACTGCAATAAAAAAGGCCAATGCCATGCTGGGAATTATTAGGGAGGGAAAATAAAACAAATCAGCCAGTATCATAACGCCCCTGTATAAATCGATGGTGCGGTCTCATTTGGGGTACTGTGTACAATTCTAGTCACCACACTTCAAAAAAGAGAAAAGTGGGAAAAGTGCAGAATGATTAAAGAGTTGGAACACTTTCCCTATGAAGAAAGGTTAAAACGCTTGGGGCTCTTTAGCTTGGAGAAATGTCGACTGCGGGGTGACATGATTATGCACAGGATAGAGAAGGTAGAGAAAGAAGTCCTTTTCTCCCTTTCTCACAATGCAAGAACTTGTGGACATTCAATGAGATTGCTGAGCAGACGGGTTAGAACTGATAAAAGGAAGTCCTTCTTCACCCAAAGGGTGATTAACACATGGAATTCACTGTCACAGTAGGTGGCGGCTACAAGCATAGGCAGCTTCAAGAGGGGATTGGATAAAAATATGGAGCAGAGGTCCATCAGTGGCTATTAGCCACAGAGTATTGTTGAAACTTCCTGACTGGGGCAAGTGATGCTCCTGTATTCTTGGTACTTGGGCGGTGCAACAGTGTGAGGGCTTCTAGCATCTTGGGCCCACTGATGGATCTCCTGATGGCACTTGGGTTTTTGGCCACTGTGTGACACAGAGTGTTGGACTGGATGGGCCATTGGCCTGATCCAACATGGCTTCTCTTATGTTCTTAACACCACCACCCCTCCGTGGCCACCGTGCGTCACAGAGTGTTGGACTTGGTTGGGCCACTGGCCTGATCCAACATAGCTTCTCTTATGATCGCTATCTTCTTGGTGCTTGTGGGGGGCAAGAGTAGGAAGGCTTCTGGGGTTCTGGCCCCTCTTGTAGACCTCCTGATGTCACCTGGGTTTTGGCCACAAAAAGCATTGGAGTGGAGGGGCCATTGGCTTGATCCAACATAGCTTCTCTTATATTCTTGTGTTCTCACGTCAGATGTATGTATGTGTGGGTGGCCATCTTTAGCCCTTCAAACGGTGCTGCAGACTTTCTGCGTCTTTTAAAAACTGTTTCCCAAGAACCCCATCGATACATGACGATGAAATTCAGGGGTGGGGTTTTTTTTTGGGTTCTGAAATAAGCAGCGAAAGCTTTGGCTCCACCAGCTGATCCTGAATGTGGCTGCCAAAACAACGATCGGGATGATCAACATTTCGATTTGTGCAGATTTTTTATGCCAGCTTTAGAAATGGAACTGTGAGCCAACGTAACCTCGCGTAAACCCGGGGCTCATTCATGGAAAAAAGAGGTGCCGGAGCTCATTAGCACAACTCATTTGCATAGACAACACACACCTCTGACATCGCTGGGAGGTGAACCAAATTAGATCAGACATAAGAACATAAGAGAAGCCATGTTGGATCAGGCCAGTGGCCCATCCAGTCCAACACTCTGTGTCATATAAGAACGTAAGAGAAGCCATGTTGGATCAGGCCAATGGCCCATCCACTCCAACACTCTGTGTCACATAAGAACATAAGAGATGCCATGTTGGATCTGGCCAGTGGCCCATCCAGTCCAACACTCTGTGTCACATAAGAACATAAGAGAAGCCATGTTGGATCAGGCCAATGGCCCATCCAGTCCAACACTCTGTGTCACATAAGAACATAAGAGAAGCCATGTTGGAGAAGAACATAAGAGAAGCCATGTTTCACCCTTTGGGTGAAGAAGTACTTCCTTTTATTCATTTTAACCTGTCTGCTCAGCAATTTCATCGAATGCCCACGAGTTCTTGTATTGTGAGAAAGGGAGAAAAGTACTTCTTTCTCTACTTTCTCCATACCATGCATTATTTTGTAAACCTCTATCATGTCACCCCGCAGTCGACGTGCCTCCAAGCTAAAGAGTCCCAAGCGTTTCAACCTTTCTTCATAGGGAAAGTGTTCCAGCCCTTTAATCATTCTTGTTGCCATTTTCTGGACTTTCTTGAATGCTATAATATCCTTTTTGAGGTGCGGCGACCAGAACTGCACACAGTACTCCAAATGAGACCGCACCATCAATTTATACAGGGGCATTATGATACTGGCTGATTTGTTTTCAATTCCCTTCCTAATAATTCCCAGCATGGCGTTGGCCTTTCTTATTGCAAACGCACACTGTCTTGACATTTTCAGTGAGTTATCTACCACGACCCCGAGATCTCTCTCTTGGTCAGTCTCTGCCAGTTCACACCCCATCAACTTGTATTGGTAGCTGGGATTCTTGGCCCTAATGTGCATTACTTTGCACTTGGCCACATTGAACCGCATCTGCCACGTTGACGCCCACTCACCCAGCCTCAACAGATCCCTTTGGAGTTCCTCACAATCCTCTCTGGTTCTCACCACCCTGAACAATTTAGTGTCATCCGCAAATTTGGCCACTTCACTGCTCACTCCCAACTCTAAATCATTTATGAACAAGTTAAAGAGCATGGGACCCAGTACCGAGCCCTGCGGCACCCCACTGCTTACCGTCCTCCACTGCGAAGACTGCCCATTTATACTCACTCTCTGCTTCCTATTACTCAGCCAGTTTTTGATCCACAAGAGGACCTGTCCTTTTACTCCATGACTCTCAAGCTTTCTAAGGAGCCTTTGATGAGGAACTTTATCAAAAGCTTTCTGGAAGTCAAGGTAAACAACATCTATCGGGTCTCCTTTGTCCACATGCTTGTTCACCCCCTCAAAGAAATGTAACAGGTTAGTGAGGCAAGATCTTCCCTTGCAGAACCCATGCTGAGTCTTCCTCAATAACCCGTGTTCATCAATGTGACTACTCATTCTGTCCTTGATAATGGTTTCTACCAACTTTCCCGGTATTGAAGTCAGACTGACTGGCCTGTAATTTCCCGGATCTCCTCTAGAACCCTTTTTAAAGACGGGGGTGACATTTGCTACCTTCCAGTCCTCAGGAACGGAGGCAGATTTCAATGAAAGATTACAGATTACAGATCGCACCCAAAGAGTGCTTGTGAATGGTTCCTCATCCTCTTGGAGAGGAGCGACAAGCGGAGTGCCTCAAGGATCTGTCCTGGGATCTGTTTTGTTCAACACCATTATAAGCAATTTGAATGAAAGAATAGAGGGGATGCTTGTTAAATTTGCAGCTGATACTAAATTGGGAGGGGTTGCAAACACAGAAGAAGACAGAAACAGGATACAGGATGACCTTGACAGGCTGGAAAACTGGGCTAAAACCAATAAAATGAATTTTAACAGGGAGAAATGTAAAGTTCTGCATTTCGGTATGGAAAAATCCCATGCATAGTTATAGGATGGAAGAGACTTGTCTTAGCAGTAGTCTGTGAGAAAAGGATCTAGGGGTCTTAGTGGATCATACGCTGAACATGAGCCAACAGTGTGATGCGGTGGCTAAAAAGGCAAATGCAATTTTGGGCTGTATCAACAGAAGTAGAGTGTCCAGATCAGGTGATGTGATAGTATCCCTTTACTCTGCTCTGGTAAAACCTCACCTGGAGAATTGTGTTCAGTTTTGGGCACCACATTTTAAGAAGGATATAGACAAGCTGGAACGGGTCCAGAGGAGGGCGACGAAGATGGTGAGGGGTTAGGAGAAGTCCCATGAGGAAAGGTTGAAGGAGCTGGGGATGTTTAGCCTGGAGAGGAGGCGGCTGAGAGGTGATAGGAGGATCACCATCTTCAAGTACTTGAAGGGCTGTCATATAGAGGATGGTGTGGGATTGTTTTCTGTGGCCACAGAAGGTAGGACCAGAACCAGTGGGTTGAAATGAAATCAAAAGAGTTTCCGGCTCAACATTAGGAAGAACTTCCTGATCGTTAGAGCAGTTCCTCAGTGGAACAGGCTTCCTCGGGAGGTGGTGGGCTCTCCTTCCTTGGAGGGTTTTCAACAGAGGCTAGATGGCCATCTGACAGCGATAAAGATCCTGTGAATTTAGGGGGAGGAATTTATGGGTTTCCTGCATTGTGCAGGGGCTTGGACTAGATGACCCTGGAGGTCCCTTCCAACTCTAGGATTCTATGACTGTTAAGAGCGGTTCCTCAGTGCAACAGGCTTCCTCGGGAGGTGGTGGGCTCTCCTTCCTTGGAGGTTTTTAAACAGAGGCTAGATGGCCATCTGACAGCGATAAAGATCCTGTGAATTTAGGGGGAGGTATTTGTGAGTTTCCTGCCTTGTGCAGGGGGTTGGACTAGATGACCCTGGAGGTCCCTTCCAACTCTAGGATTCTAAGTTTCCACAGGCTTCCTCGGGAGGTGGTGGGCTCTCCTTCTTTGGAGGTTTTTAAACAGAGGCTAGTTGGCCATCTGACATCAATGAAGATCCTGTGAATTTAGGGAGAGGTATTTGTGGGTTTCCTGCATTATGCAGGGGGTTGGACTAGATGACCCTGGAGGTCTCTTCCAATTCTATGATTCTATGACTGTTAAGAGTGGTTCCTCAGTGGAACAGGCTTCCTCGGGAGGTGGTGGGCTCTCCTTCCTTGGAGGTTTTTCAACAGAGGCTAGATGACCATCTGACAGCAATGAGGATCCTGTGGATTTAGGGGGAGGTGTTTGTGAGTTTCCTGCCTTGTGCAGGGGATTGGACTAGATGACCCTGGAGGTCCCTTCCAACTCTAGGATTCTAAGTTTCCACAGGCTTCCTTGAGAGGTGGTGGGCTCTCCTTCCTTGGAAATTTTAAACAGAGGCTAGTTGGCCATCTGACAGCAATGAAGATCCTGTGAATTTAGGGAGAGGTATTTGTGGGTTTCCTGCATTGTGTGGGGGGTTGGACTAGACGGCCCTGGAGGTCCCTTCCAACTATGATTCTGTATTATTATTATTATTATTATTATTATTATTATTATTATTATTATTATTATTATTATTATTATTATTATTATTATTATTATTCAGATTTATTATATATATCAGATTCTCGAATAGCCCACATTTTCAGCCTTAGACGATCCTTTAAAAAAGATTTTAACACACTCTGCCGGCCGGAAGAGGATAAAGATCTGTTAGGGACTGGGGTCGTTCGATGGAGCCTCCAGCAGCCAGAGCAGCCTACCTCGAAGGGATTTATGCAGGGGGGGGGTTCTCCCTCGTGGGCTTGAAGGAAGCATCCAGCTGGCCGCTCTTGGGAATGTTGGACTCCCTCCGGCAGTCCTTATTTTCCAGAGCCGTTTCCCGCTGGGGTGAGCATTTGCCATCTCTTGTTTTTGGAAGGGGGGGAAGAGAGGGGAAAAAAAAGAAAGACTCATGAATTTGCTGCCATCCATCTCTGCTGAGTGTTTCAAACAAAAAAAAATTAAAAAGGCAATCTGGGGATGGAACGTTCTCTTGGCAAAGTGATACCCACGTGGCTGACAGAGAGACAGAGAGAGAAGGAGATGCAGGGATCCGACATCATTTGGAGCAGCTGAAGCGCTGGAGCGGCCGGCCTCTCTCTGCACTCCCACCTGTTCCAGGTAAGCGGCTCATTCCTTTTGCATTGACCTGTTAGAAAGACAGCTTGCAGCCCGTCCGCCCACCCCGCTGCCGTGCTTAATATAGAGAGGGAGTTTCCTTTGGCCTTTAGAGTGGCATTTTCCTGTGAATGAAAGCAAGAGCATCAATGGAGCATTTTAATGTAGGACATTTTAAGTGGGGCGGGGGGGGAATAAAAGAGAGGCTTATAAATTCAAGGGTCATGGAAAGAGAGAAAATTCTCTCTCTCCATAATACTCGGATTTGGAAACGTTTCATTCAGTGCGTTGGTAGTTCTGAGGAGAAAGAAACACCTCTGTGCATGATGCATGCGGTGAGCTTGCGGAATTCACCGCCACAAGATGGTGGGGGGGAGGTGGCAGCAGCTATCTGCAACCATGACTCTGGGCTCTGTGAGCTGACATTGGGTGTGCTTATTTGTGGATTTCTTTTGGCCCCTACCACCTTTCTCCCCAAGGGGGGGGGGGTTATACCCTACTCCTGTCCTCCGTTTTGTCTCTCCGACAACAACCTTGTGAGGTAGGTTTGCCGCGAAGGTGTGACCAGCCCAAGATCCCCTGGTGAGCTTCAAATGGTCAAAGTGAGGATTCGAACCCGGGTCTCCCAGGCACGAATCCGACACTCTTCACCGCCACACCACACTGGCTGTCTTGGAATGATCCCCGAGGAATTTCTTCGGGCATGATTCTTGTTTGTTCACATTTGAGCCCAGATGTTATTAGTGTGGGGGGGAGAACACACCTCTCTTGGTCTCCCTGTTCCAATTTCAATTAGCTAATTTCCCTGTTTTGTACATTGCCTCATTTTCGGATGTGGGTCGACTCACTTGTTGGAATCTTCAGGGCATGGTGATCTGTCTGTGCTTCCAACGGCACGGTAGGACCAGGATCTGCTTGGGATGATTCCTGGATGATTTGTGGGCAAGCGGGGTGAGACTAGATGACCTCTTGGTTCCTCCGTGTTTTGCGGCTGAGTTCTCGCAGGGAAATCTCTCGGGTTATATATATTTTTAAAACATATGTTTCTTCTTTTCAACATTACGTCCCACAGTAATTCCCGGGCTGTTGCCCCGGCAGTAGGGTTGCCAATCCCCAGGTGGGGGCAGGGGATCCCCCAGTTTGGAGGAGCCCCCCCCCCGCTTCAGGGTCATCAGAAAGCGAGGGGAGGGGAGGGAAATGTCTGCTGGGAACTCTATTATTCCCTATGGAGACTTATTCCCATAGAAAATAATGGAGAATCGATCCGCGGGTATCTAGGGCTTTGGGGGGGCTGGTTTTTTAGGTAGAGGCACCAGCTTTTCAGCATAGCATCCAGTGCCTCTCTCCCAAATACCCTCCAAGTTTCAAAAGGATTGGACCAGGGAGTCCAATTCTATGAGCCCCAAAAGAAGGTGCCCCTATCCCTCATTTCCTATGGAAGGAAGGCATTTAAAAGACGTGCGGTCCCTTTAAATGTGACGGCCAGAACTTCCTTTGGAGTTCAATGATGCTTATCACAGCCTTGCTTCCGACTCCACCCCAAAGTCTCCTGGCTCCACCCCCAATGTCTCCTGGCTCCACCCCCAATGTCTCCACCCCCAAAGTCCCCAGATATTTCTTGAATTGGACTCAGCAACCCTACCTGGCAGATTTTCTCCTGTACAGAGAAAAAAAATTGGATGCCTGTCTTAGCCTGAAGACTAGTCCAGTGTGTCTCTGGATGAATCTCTGCTCCCTTCCAATGCTCCTCAACAAAGGGAGAGGCAGGTAATTCTGCATTTGTCTCTGCTTGTTGGCGTAGTTGGAGCATCCAATCACTTCTGCCGAAGAGTCCACAGAACACTCCCATGGTCAGAGAACGCTTCCTGCAGCTTCTCTGTCTGAGTCCCTGTTCTGGGCAGTCAACCTCCCCTGCAGGAAGGTGATTTTAGCTTTGTCACCAAATCCAGCATGACTGTCTCTAGAGCCCTTGCCTCAAATACTACAATGCCAAGAGCCGGGAGTGAGGTTGTGACAAGCACAATTGAACTCCAAAGGGAGTTCTGGCCATCACATTTAAAGGGACCGCACACCTTTTCAATGCCTTCCCTCCACTGGAAATAATGAAGGTTGGGAGCACCTTTTTGGAGGGCTCATAGAATTGAACCCCAAAATCCAATCTTTTTGAAACCTGGAGGGTGTTTAGGGGAGAGGCTCCAAATGCTATGCTGAACATTTGGTGCCTCTACCTCAAAAAGCAGCCCCCCCCCCAGAGCCCCTCATACCCACAGATTGATTCTCCATTATACCCTATAGGAACCAGTCTCCGTAGGGAATAACGGAGTTCCCAGCAGACATTTTCTCCCCCCCCCACACACACACACTTTTTAATGACCCTGAAGCAGGGGGAGGGCCTCCAAACCAGGGGATCTCCTGCCCCCTACTGGGGATTGGCAACCCTAAAGGGAACTGATCTCGGTTGACGGGAGCTCACTTGCCATCCCAGGAGATCTCCAGCCACCCCCTGGAAGGTGGCAACCATGCGACAGAAGCTCTATCGCGTTGCCAGTTCTGGGTTGGGGAATACCTGGAGATCTCAGGGCTGGAGTTTGGGGAAGGGAAGGTTTAGGGACGGGAGGGCAGTAGGGTTGCCAAGTCCAATTCAAGAAATATCTGGGGACTTTGGGGGTGGAGCTAGGAGACTTTGGGGGTGGAGCCAGGAGACTTTGGGGGTGGAGCCAGGAAATATGGGATAGAACCAAGGGCGTGACAAGCATAACTGAACTCCAAAGGGAGTGCTGGCCATGACATTTAAAGGGACTGCACACCTTTTAAATGCCTTCCCTCCATTGGAAATAATGAAGGATAGGGGGACCTTCTTTGGGGGCTCGTAGAATTGGACCCCCTGGTCCAATCCTCTTGAAACTCGGAGGGTGTTTTGAGGAGAGGCACTGGATGCTGTGCTGCAAATCTGGTGCCTCTATCTCAACAAACAGCACCCCCAAAGCCCCAGATACCCACAGATCAATTCTCCATTGTACTCTATGGGAATTCCATAGGGAATAATGGCGTGCCCAGCAGACATTCACACCCCCCCTTTCTGATGACCCTGAAGCGGGGGGAGGGCCTCCAAACCGGGGAATCACCTGTCCTCACCTGGGGATTGGCAACCCTAGAGAGCAGCAAGGTCTAACGCAGGACCGGATTAACAAATAGCTTAAGTAGGCACCATCCTATGAGCCCCCACACCTTTTGGGGCCCCGGACTGGCTTTTTCCTCCGGTTTTTCCTGGTTGCTAATGTTTGTTTTGTGTGATAAAATTGGTTTCTTAAAATTGTCAGTTGGAAAAATTAAAAACTTATTAGGAGATCATTGGTGAGGGATCCCCCAAGATTTCAACGGCCTAGGGTTAGGGAGAGCCGGTTTGGTGCAGTGGTGAAGTGTGCGGACTCTTATCTGGGAGAACCGGGTTTGATTCCCCACTCCTCCACTTGCACCTGCAGGAATGGCCTTGGGTCAGCCAGAGCTCTGGCAGAGGTTGTCCTTGAAAGGGCAGCTGCTGTGAGAGCCCTCTCCAGCCCCACCCACCTCACAGGGTGTCTGTTGTGGGGGAGGAAGGTAAAGGAGATTGTGAGCCGCTCTGAGACTCTTCGCAGTGGAGGGCGGGATATAAATTCAATATCTTCATTTACCTCACAGGGTTTCTATTGTGGGGGAGGAAGGGTAAAGGAGATTGTGAGCCGCTCTAAGACTCTTCGGAGTGGAAGGCAGGATATAAATCCAATATCTTCATTTACCTCACAGGGTGTCTGTTGTGGGGGAGGAAGGGAAAGGAGATTGTGAGCCGCTCTGAGACTCTTCGGAGTGGAGGGCGGAATTTAAATCCAATATCTTCTTCTTCTTAGGGGCCTCCAGAGGGTTTAATCCGGAACTGGTCTAATGCCACTCTCCAAAATAGCCACTTTCTCCAGGGGCACTGCTCTTTGTTACCAGGAGATCAATTGTAACCACGGGAGATCTCCAGGTGCCCCCTGGAGGTTGGTATCGCTGACTCCTGCATGGATTCCACGCAGCGCCATTTTCCAAGGAGACAGGAGAGGGTGGAAACCCAGATGCCAAAAGAAGGGGGCAGAGAAGAAACCGGGTTTATTTTAAGTCCACAGTTCCCTTTCACTCGCTTTCTGCCCCCCGTTTTTAAAAAAAAATCTTGACATTTCAAGATTTGAGAACAAATCAGATTTAAAAATAATAGTTTCAAAGGCACAGCCCCCAGTTCCCACCCGTTAAATGACACCTCAAAAGCGAATTCCCCCAACATCTACAGAGCCACACGATGAGCTGTGCGTGCTGCCAGATCCCCCTGGCCACTGCTGGCGGTGGGGGGGTTAGGGTTGCCAGCTTCAGGTTGGGAAACTTTTGGAGATTTGGGGATGGAGCCTGAAGAATCATAGAATCCTAGAGTTGGAAGGGACCTCCAGGGTCATCTAGTCCAACCCCCTGCACAATGCAGGAAACTCACAAACGCCTCCCCCTAAATCCACAGGATCCTCATTGCTGTCAGATGGCCATCTAGCCTCTGTTGAAAACCCTCCAAGGAAGGAGAGCCCACCACCTCCCGAGGAGGAAGCCTGTTCCACTGAGGAACCGCTCTTAACAGTCATAGAATCCTAGAGTTGGAAGGGACCTCCAGGGTCATCTAGTCCAGCCCCCTACAGAATGCAGGGAACTCACAAATACCTCCCCCTAAATTCACAGGATCCGCATTGCTGTCAGACGGCCCTCTAGCCTCTGTTGAAAAACCTCCAAGGAAGGAGAGCCCACCATCTCCCAAGGAAGCCTGTGGAAACTTAGAATCCTAGAGTTGGAAGGGACCTCCAGGGCCATCTAGTCCAACCCCTGCACAAGGCAGGAAACTCACAAACACCTCCCCCTAAATTCACAGGATCTGCATTGCTGTCAGATGGCCATCTAGCCTCTGCTTAAAAACCTCCAAGGAAGGAGAGCCCACCACCTCCCGAGGGAGCCTGTTCCACTGAGGAACTGCTCTAACGGTCAGGAAGTTCTTCCTCATGTTGAGTTCTTCCTAATGTTGAAGACAGGAACCTCAACGGGGTTCAATGCCGGTTTGGTGCAGTGGTTCAGTGAGCGGACTCTTACTTGGGAGCACCGGGTTTGACCCCCCACTCCTCTACTTGCAGCTGCTGGAATGGCCTTGGGTCAGCCGCAGCTCTAGCAGAGTTATCCTTGAAAGGGCAGCTTCTGTCAGAGCTCTCTCAGCCCCACCCACCTCACAAGGGTGTCCGTTGCGGGGGAAGAAAGTAAAGGAGATTGTGAGCCTCTCCGAGACTCTGAGATTCAGAGCGGAGGGTGGGATATAAATCCAATATCACCACCGTCATCCTAGAGCCCAACCTCTAAAGCAGCCATTTTCTCCAAGGGAAACAGACCTCTGCATTCTTGACAAGAGCTGTGATTCCAGGGGATCTCCAGTTCTCCCCTGGATGTTGGCATCCTTAGAAGCAGGGCAACAGAGTGAGTTACCAGGACAGTCCCCGGCATTTTAAGGCCAAGCAGACTTTGGGATCCCTCGTTCATTCATTCCTTTCAGCCGGCAGCCATGTGATTTCCCACCGCCCACCCCACACCCGGCCCAGGCCTCGTGGGTAGATTTTCACAATTTGCGGGGAGGCGACGGAGTGTTTAATAAGATTTCCTTCTGCGAATGTGTTTCTCTGCTCTTTTTTCTCCCCTCCCTTCACAAGAAGAAAAGGCCAGAGCAGAACAGTTACAAAGACAAACCCCATTTTTTTAAAAAAAAAGAAGAAGAAACATTTCCAGCCAGATTGGATATTTTTTTAAAATAAATCAACTCCGTTCGTGACAATGGCTGAGGGAATCCAGGAATGGGATTGGACTGGAGGAATCAAGCAGAAAATTCAGGGGAGGGCCAAATTATTCCAGCCTCCTTCCGGATGGCCACAGCTCACCTCGGTTTGTGACTTCGGGCATTCTATTGAAGTCGGAGAGCGAGGCTTGCCAACCTCCAGGTGGGGCCTGGAGACCTGGAACGACAGTCTGATTTCCATATGACAGAGATCAGTGAAAATGGCCCTTAGTCTATTGAGTTCCATGTCCTGTTTTCACACAGCAGCCAAACAAATACCTCAGAGGAGTCACAAGAAGCTCTGTGGAGCTCAGGTTAAGGCCGGGGTGGCATCAAACTGTGGCTCAGGAAAAACATGCGGCTCTTTCACACATATTGTGTGGCTCTTAAAGCCCCCACCGCCCTGTTAGCCAGCTTGGAGAAGACATTTCTCTCTTTAAATCATATTGCCATGCCAAGCCAACCAGTGGCTTGGAGAATGCATTTAAGGTTAAAGTTGCTTTCTTTCCACCTCTCCTTTCACCCATTTTCCTTCCTTCCTTCCTCTCTCTCTCTCTCTCCCACCCTTAAAGTTGCTTTCTTTCCACCTCTCCCTCCCTCTCCTTTCCCTCATCTTCCTTCCTTCCTCTCTCTCCCTCCCTTAAATTAAAGTTAATTTGCTTGCTTTCCACTCCTCTCCCCCTCTCCCTTCCCTCATCTATTTTCCTTCCTTCCTTCCTTCCTTCCTTCCTTCCTTCCTTCCTTCCTTCCTTCCTTCCTTTCTACCTCCCTACCTCCCTATCTACCTACCTTGTAGCTCTCAAACACCTGATGTCCATGTCTTGTGGCTGTCAAACATCTAACATTTATCCTATATTGCTCTTACATTAAGCAAGTTTAGGTTATGGCTTTGGCTCAGTGGCAGAGCATCTGCTTGGCAAGCAGCAGGTCCCAGGTTCAATCCTTGGTATTTCCAATTGAAAGGACCAGGCAGGAGGTGATGGGAAAGACCTCAGCCTGAGTCCCTGGAGAGCCATGGAGAGGGGCCATAGCTCAGTGGCAGAGCCTCTGCTTGGCATGCAGAAGGTCCCAGGTTCAATCCGCGGCATCTCCAGTTAAAAGGAGCAGACAGGAGGTGATGGGAAAGAACTCAGCCTGAGACCCTGGAGAGCCATGGAGAGGGGCCATAGCTCAGTGGCAGAGCCTCTGCTTGGCATTCAGAAGGTCCCAGGTTCGATCCCCGACATATCCAGTTAAAAAGAACCAGGCAGTAGGTGATGGGAAAGACCTCAGCCTGAGACCTTGGAGAGCCATGGAGAGAGGCCATAGCTCAGTGGCAGAGGCTCTGCTTGCCATGCAGAAGATCCCAGGTTCAATCCCCGGCATCTCCAGTTGAAAGAACCAGGCAGGAGGTGATGGGAAAGACCTCAGCCTGAGACCCTGGAGAGTCATGGAGAGGGGCCATAGTTCAGTGGTAGAACATCTGCTTGTCATGCAGAAGATCCCAGGTTCAATCCCCAGCATCTCCCAGTTAAAAGGACCAGGCAGGTGGTGATGGGAAAGACCTCAGCCTGAGACCCTGGAGAGCCATGCAGAGGGGCCATAGCTCAGTGGCAGAGCCTCTGCTTGGCATGCAGAAGGTCCCAGGTTCAATCCCTGGCATCTCCAATTGAAAGGACCAGGCAGGAGGTGACGGGAAAGATCTCAGCCTGAGACCCTGGAGAGCCATGAGTGGGGCCATAGCTCAGTGGCAGAGCCTCTGCTTGGCATGCAGAAGGTCCCAGGTTCAATCCCTGGCATCTCCAATTGAAAGGACCAGGCAGGAGGTGACGGGAAAGATCTCAGCCTGAGACCCTGCATAGCTGGAGAAGGTCCATAGCTCAGAGGTACAGCATCTGCTTGGCATGCAGAAGGTCCCAGGTTCAATCCCCGGCATCTCCAGTTGAAAGAACCAGGCAGGAGGTGATGGGAAAGACCTCAGCCTGAGACCCTGGGAAGCCATGGAGTGGGGCCATAGCCCAGTGGCAGAGCATCTGCTTGGCATGCAGAAGGTCCCAGGTTCAATCCCCGGCATCTCCAGTTAAAAACGACCAGGGAGGAGGTGATGGGAAAGACCTCAGCCTGAGACCCTGGAGAGCCATGGAGAAGGGCCACAGCTCAATGGCACAGCATCTGCTTGGCATGCAGAAGGTCCCAGGTTCAATCCCTGGCATCTCCAGTTGAAAGGGCCAGGTAGCAGGTGATGGGAAAGGCCTCAACCAGAGACCTCGCAGAGCAGGTGCCAGTCTCAGGAGACCATACTGACCTTGACTGGCCCAAGATCTGATTCAGTATAAGATAAGCCACAGTGTCTAGGGTTGCCAATCCCCAGGTGGGGGCAGGGGATCCCCCAGTTTGGAGGCTCTCTCCCCATTCAGGGTCATCAGAAAGTGGGGGGGGGGCAGGAATGTCTGCTGGGAACCCCGATTCCCATAGGGTATAATGGAGAATTGATCTGCAGGTATCTGGGGCTCTGAGGCAGTGTTGTTTTTTGAGGTAGAGGTACTAAATTTTCAGCATAGCCTCCGGTGCCTCTCCTCAAAAGACCCTCCATGTATCAAAAAGATTGCACCATGGGGTCCAATTCTATGAGCCCCCAAAGAAGGTGCCCCTCTCCATTATTTCCAGTGGAGGAAAGGCATTGAAAAGGTGTGCGGTCCCTTTAAATGTGAAGGCCAGAACTCCCTTGGGAGTTTATTTATGCTTCTCACAGCCTTGCTCCCTGCTCCACCCCCCAAAGTCTCTCAGCTCCACCCCCTGGTATTTCTTGAATTTGACCAGGCAACCCTAGGCCACACCTCCCTCAGTTGTTTCCCTCCCTCTTGCACCGGTGCTGAGAAGGTTACTGCTTCTGCACATGGAGATTTTGTTTGGACTTCATGGCAAATAACCACACAATGAATGGGTTTAATCCAGGGGTGGCTGGACTTGCTTAATGTAAGAGCCACATAGAATAAACATTAGATGTTTGAGACACAGGACGTGAACATCGGAGGTTCGAGAGCCACAGGCGGAAGGAAGGAAGGAAGGAAGGAAGGAAGGAAGGAAGGAAGGAAGGAAGGAAGGAAGGAAGGAAGGAAGGAAGGAAGGAAGGAAGGAAGGAAGGAAGGAAGGAAGGAAGGAAGGAAGGAAGGAAGGAAGGAAGGAAGGAAGGAAGGAAGTCAAATAGATGGGAAAGGAGAAGTAGAAAGAAAGCAACTTTAACTTTAAATGCCTCCAGCTGGCTCGGCTTGGATAAGTTCTTTAAAGAGAGGAATGCCTTCTCCAAGCAAAGGGGAGGGACGGTGGCTCAGTGGTCGAGCATCTGCTTGGTAAGCAGAAGGTCCCAGGTTCAATCCCCAGGTTCAATCCATATTTTTATCTAACCCCCTCTTGAAGGTGGCCATGCTTGTGGCCGCCACCACCTCCTGTGGCAGTGAATTCCACATGTTAATCACCCTTTGGGTGAAGAAGTACTTCCTTTTATCCGTTTTAACCTGTCTCCTCAGCAATTTCATCGAATGCCCACGAGTTCTCGTATTGTGAGAAAGGGAGAAAAGTACTTCATTCTCTACTTTCTCCATCCCATGCATTATCTTGTCAACCTCTATCATGTCACCCCTCAGTCGACGTTTCTCCAAGCTAAAGAGCCCTAAGCGTTTCAACCTTTCTTCATAGGGAAGGTGTTCCAGCCCTTTAATCATTCTAGTTGCCCTTTTCTGAACTTTCTCTAATGCTATTCTCCAAAGCATAAGAATGTAAGAGAAGCCATGTTGGATCAGGCCAATAGCCCATCCAGTCCAACACTCTGTGTCGCACAGTGGCCAATATATATATATATTGGCCATGTGTATATACACACACACACACACACACACACACACACTGTGGCTAATAGCCACTGATGGACCTCTGCTCCATATTTTTATCCAATCCCCTCTTGAACCTGGCTATGCTTGTAGCCGCCCGCCACCTCCTGTGGCAGTGAATTCCACAAGTTAATCACCCTTTGCATGAAGGACTTCCTTTTATCCGTTTTAACCTGACTGCTCAGCAATTTCATTGAATGCCCACGAGTTCTTGTATTGTGAGAAATGGAGAAAAGGACTTCTTTCTCTATTTTCTCCATCCCATGCATAATCTTGTCAACCTCTATCATGTCACCCCGCAGTCGACGTTTCTCCAAGCTAAAGAGCCCCAAGCGTTTTAACCTTTCTTCATAGGAAAAATGTTCCAAACCTTTAATCATTCTAGTTGCCCTTTTCTGCACTTTTTCCAATGCTAGAATATCCTTTTTTGAGGTGCAGTGACCAGCATCTCCAACTGAAAAGGGTCCAGGCAAGTAGGTGTGAAAAACCTCAGCTTGAGATCCTGGAGAGCCATGCATGGGGCTGGGGCTCAGTTCTGCTGGTAAGCAGAAGGTACCAGGTTCAATCCCTCGCATCTCCAGCTAAAAAGGGTCCAGGCAAATAGGTGTGAAAAACCTCAGCCTGAGACCCTGGAGAGCCGCTGACAGTCTGAGTAGACAAGACTGATTTCGATGGACCGAGGGTCTGATTCAGTAGAAGGCAGCTTCATAGATCATATATTTTCATAAGCTGGCCGATGGGGTGGTGAGGGCTTCAAATCTAGCCACCCCTAATCCCGTTCAAAAGCCAACCCCGCTCTCCGCAGCGGAAAAGAGCAAGGAGCTCTTGTGAATCACAAAGAGAGCAATGACTCACGAAATCTCCTCCCCTGCCACAAATTCTGTTAGTCTTAAAGGACCTCTTGGACTCCGGCTCTTTTCAGCAGCTACAGACAAACACTGCTGCCCGTCTTGATCTATCTACACTGACCGCAGTCCTGAGATACTTGGCTGATCAGTCCCACCAGACAATCCCTCTTTGCCTGACAGAAAGGATGTTGGCAAGCTGGAACATGCCCAGAGGAGGGCAATAAAGAAGGTGAGCGGTTTGGAGACCAAAACTCATGAGGAAAGGTTGAGGGAGCTGGGTATGCTTAGCTTGAAGAGGGGATGACGGGTCTGAGAGGCGATACGACGGCCATCTTCAAGTATTTGGAAGGCCGCCTCATAAAGGATGGTGTGGTTTTCTGTTTCCCTTGGTTGAAATGAAACCAAAGGCGTCTTTGGCTAAACATTAGAAAAAAACTTCTGACAAAGATGTTCCTCAATGAACTAGGGTTGCCAAGTCCAATTCAAGAAATAGCTGGGGACTTTGGGGGGGTGGAGCCAGGAGGCTTTAGGGGTGGAGCCAGGAGACTTTGGGGGTGGAGCCAGGAGTAAGGTTTAGCCTGGAGAGGAGGCAGCTGAGAGGTGATAGGATCACCATCTTCAAGTACTTGAAGGGCTGTCATATAGAGGAGGGTGTGGAATTGTTTTCCGTGGCCCCGGAAGGTAGGACCAGAACCAGTGGGTTGAAATTACATCAAAAGAGTTTCCAGCTCAACATTAGGAAGAACTTCCTGTCCGTTAGAGTGGTTCCTCAGTGGAACAGGCTTCCTCCTCGGGAGGTGGTGGGCTCTCCTTCCTTGGAGAGTTTTCATGTTTTAAGAATTTATTAATAACATATGGTTACAAAACTTAATAAATTTCTATGCTAACCCATATGATATTTCAACCCCCCCTCCCTCCAATGTTTGACTTCCCTGAAGTTATAAATTTAAGTTCAATACTAAAGGTACCGCTAACCAATCAAAGTTCAATATTCTTTTTTTTCTTAATGATACTAAAAAATTGTCCAATGTCTTTTTACATTCCACTCTTTCTCCATATATACTTTAAATTTCTTCCACTCCTTTTTGAATAGCCTTCCTTGGAGAGTTTTCAACAGAGGTTAGATGGCCATCTGTCATCGATGAAGATCCTGTGAATTTCATGGAATCATAGAGTTGGAAGGGACCTCTAGGGTCATCTAGTCCAACCCGCTGCACAATGCAGGAAACTCACAAACACCTCCCCCTAAATTCACAGGAACTTCATTGCTGTCAGATGGCCCTCTAGCCTCTGTTTAAAAACCTCCAAGAAAGGAGAGCCCACCACCTCCCGAGGAAGTCTGTTCCACTGAGGAATCACTCTAACGGTCAGGAAGTTTTTCCTAATATTGAGCCGGAAACTCTTTTGATTTAATTTCAACCCATTGATTTTTCAATTTTAATTTAATTTCAACCCATTGATTTGGGGTAGGTATTTGTAGGTTTCCTGCATTGCGCAGGGGGTTGGACTAGATGACCCTGGAGGTCCCTTTCAACACTGTGATTCTATGATTCTAAGCATAATTGAACTCCAAAGGGAGTTCTAGCCAAAACATTAGCTTTAGATTAAGCT
The DNA here is from genome assembly GCF_032191835.1 of Heteronotia binoei. Lineage (NCBI taxonomy): Eukaryota > Metazoa > Chordata > Lepidosauria > Squamata > Gekkonidae > Heteronotia > Heteronotia binoei. Next base: position 277,700,540 of record NC_083223.1, read on the forward strand.
CGTCTCCCTCCTTTTGACTAAACGTGAACTTGAATAAATGCAAGTTTACCTTTTTTGCAATATACTTCTTGGGAGATTTATTTATGGCACTCGATATCATGTATCTGAGACTGGGAAAACTCTACTATGGGAGATCTCCATCCGCCACCTAGAGGTTGGCAACTGGAACAAACTCATCTGAAAACAGCCATGCAACAGATGTATTATATAAGGTTATGCATGGGATAAAGTAGAGAAAGAAGTACTTTCCTCCCATTCTCACAATAGAAGAACTCAGGGGCACTCCATGAAATTGAAGAAGAAGAATTGCAGATTTATACCCCACCCTTCTCTCTGAATCAGAGACTCAGAGCAGCTTACAATCTCCGTTATCTTCTCCCCACACAATGGACACCCCGTGAGGTGGGTGGGACTGAGAGAGCTCTCCCAGCAGCTGCCCTTTCAAGGACAACCTCTGCCAGAGCTATTCCAGCAGGTGCAAGTGGAGGAGTGGGAAATCAAACCTGCTTCTCCCAGATAAGAGTCCACGCACTTAACCACTACACCAAACTGGCTCTCTTGCTGAGCAGTCGGGTTCGAACGGATAAAAGGAAGTACTTCTTCACCCAAAGGATGATTAACACATGGAATTCACTGCCACAGGAGGTGGTGGTGGCTACAAGGATAGACAGCTTCAAAAGGGGATTGAATAAACATATGGAGCAGAGGTCCCTCAGTAGCTATTAGCCGCAGCGTATTGTTGGAACTCTGTCTGGTGCAGTGATGCTCTGTATTCTTGGTGCTTGGGTGGGGGGCAACAGTGGGAGGGCTTCTAGTGTCCTGGCCCCACTGGTGGACCTCCTGATGGCCCCTGGTTTTTTGGCCACCGTGTGACACAGTGTTGGATTGGATGGGCTATTGGGCCAACATGGCTTCTCTTATGTTCTTATGTTCATGTGTGTGTGGAACACTGCCAGAAAATGTGTTTAATGTGCTTTGAGAATCTTGCTTTTCTTCTAGAATTGCCAGCTTCAGGTCAGAAAATCCCCGGAGATTTGGGGGCGGAGCTCGGGAAGGTCAGGATTTGGGGTTCTACGACTGGGAAAGTTCTGCTATATTAACCAAACATCCTCAAAAGCCTAACCTATAGGGTTGCCAATCTCCAGGTGGGGTCAGGTGATCCCCTGGTTTGGAGGCCCTTCCTCCATTTCAGGGTCATCAGAAAGCAGCGGGAGGAGGGAAATGTCCACTAGGCACTCCATTATTCCCTATGGAGACCAATTCCCATAGGGTATAATGGAGAATTGATCCATGGGTATTGGGGCTCTGGTGGGGGGGGCTGTTTTTTTGAGATACAGGCACCAAATTTTCAGCATCGCATCTGGTGCCTCTCCTCAGAAAAATCCCCCATGTTTCAAAAAGATTGGACCAGGGGGTCCAATTCTATGAGCCCCCAAAGAAGGTGCCCCTATCCATTATTCCAAATGGAGGGAAGGCACTTAAAAGGAGCGTGGTCCTTTTAAATGCCAGGGCCGGAAGCCCTTTCGGAGTTCCATTGTGTTTGTCCACATCCTGGCTCCACCCCCAATGCCTCCTGGCTCCACCCCCAAAGTCCCCAGATATTGTGTTGTGAGGATAAAATGAAGGAGAGGAGAATGGGTTCCCGCTGAAGAGAAAAGCAGGGTGCAAATGGATTAAATAAATGCATATTGCATTATCTTTGAGCTTTGTTTCGCCTTCCGTCCAACACGCTGGCATTAGTATAATTGAATTCCCTCATTAGGATACAGACACAGTCCTCCTAGCCCTCCCGTCTCACCTTTGCATCAAGGCGTCTCATGCTCCTTCGTGAGAAGGTTCAAAACCCTTCAACCCCACCCTAATAACTCCGGGCACTCAGCCGCCTCCACGCAGCTCATGATAATCCGGCTGACGTTTCTCAGAAACAATATCGAATGTGGCATCAACTAAAAAAGACAATGAATCAGATGCACGGTCATGTCCGGCGGAGAAGGGCGCGGTATGAAGACTCGCCGAGCCTTGTGGCTTTTGACTTTCGGCAGAGACGTCCAGCGGCAGGAGACGTGGTTTGCCATTCAGAGCATCCACGTCCTTTCCCGGTCGTGGCTCTGCCCCAGGACTGCTCCTCAGCCGGCTTCTAGATCATTCTGCGCTTCGATGTCTCCATTTTAATGCGCCAGCTGGATGTGGGCCAAGGGGACACTTAGAGGAAATTGCGTTCTGCAGCCTGGCTGAGAGAATCGTGCCCGGGCTGGCCGAGACCAGGGACTGTGTTAAGACTGCAGCAACTGCACTGGTCTAACAGTCCTCCCTTCATCCCAAATAATTTGGGCACCAGAGTCCTGTTAGAAAGCCACCGTGGTATTGTCAGATTAAAATCTTGGAGGCCCAGGTTCGAATCCCAGCTTGAGCCACGGAAACTTGCTCAGTCTTGGGTCAGTCACATACTCTCAGCCTACCCTGACAGCCAGTTTGGTGCAGTGGTTAAGAGTGGCAGACTCTAATCTGGAGAACCAGGTTTGCCACTCCTCCACATGCAGCCAGCTGGGTGACCTGCAGTCAGTTACAAGTTCTCTCAGAGCTGTTCTCTCAAGAGCAGTTTCTGCCAGAGCCTTCTCAGTCCTACCTACCTCACCGGGTGTCTGTTGTGGGGAGAGGAAGGGAAGGAGATTGTAAGCCACTCTGAGACTCCTTTGGATAGTGAAGGGCAGGGTATAAAACCAATATCTTCCTCCTCCTCTTCTTCACAGCCAGAATCATCATCATCTTCTTCTTCTTCTCATTTAGAGTTGGCGGGCCTGGTTATTGTTCCTCCTGCTGGTGTTGTATATTTAGGCTTCCCAACCCTCCCGCTCTGGCTGGGGACCCCAGGATTTCCACCCTCTTCCCCCGCTCCCCAAAAAAACAGAAGCGGGGGGGGGAACGGCGCAGGGGAGCATGGCGAGCCGCCCCATCCAGAAGCAGTGAGGCCACGGCGCCGCTGCCACCCCCTCCCCGCCCACCGCAGCTGCTCCTCCGAGATGGGCCCAGACTGAGCCCATCTCGGAGGAGCAGCCAAGAGGCGGCAGAAGCGCAGGCAAAACCAGAGAAGGGGAGGGTGGAAGCAGGACAGGAGTATGGCAAGCCGCGAATCCGGGCCCTTCTAGGACCTGGACTCGTGGCTCGCCACGCCCCCGGCCCGCCTCCACCCCCCCCTCCGATTCCACCCCAGAGGCGGAGCAGGCGAGGCCGCCACGCTGCTGCCGCCCCCCTTTCCCGCCCCAGCCTGAGCCCATCTCGGAGGAGCAGCCACGGCGAGCGGAGAAGAGGCGCCCGCTCCGAGATGGGGTGGCTCGCCACGCTCCCCGGCGCCGTTTCCCCCCCCCCCAGCTCCACCCCAGTGTCTCCTGGCTCCACCCCCAAAGTCCCCAGATATTTCTGGGATTGGACTTGGCAACCCTATGTATATTTATGTGTTTTTCTTGAATTACTTTTATAACTTGAATTGTTCTCACAGTTTCATGCCCATCGCCTCAGCGACCCTGTTTGGGTTAAAGGCCACATTTCAAAGTTTTAAATAAATAAACAATAACAATAGTACAAGGAGAGATGGAACAAAAATGTGATATGTGTAATTTATTTCTTTTTTTTAATGGAACAGGGTGTCCTAACTATGCAGGCTAACGTCGTATAAAATGGACTACGCACTTCACATTCCATCAGCGCTTTCATTTGATTAAATTTGCATTTTAAAAGCTTAAAGCGGTCTTGAGGTGTGTCATGACGCTAGGCCTAGTGTGGCCTACAGGCTCCAGGGAAGCCTGTGTAGGAGTAGCTACAGGGCTGAAGTTTTCAGGGACCCCTTCTGCCCCTCTGATTGGGTGAAATAGAGGGCCCAAAAGGAAATTTAACTATGGGAGTTTGTTATCGCCCACCAAATCAAAAGAGAGAGGACGATTATAATATGATGGAGGGATTAAAGATAGCGGCTAAACGTAAAAACTGTGTCGTAATAGGTGATTTTAACTACCCGCAGATTGATTGGGTCAATATGTGTTCTGGTCGAGAGAAAGAGATTGAGTTTCTTGATGCTCTCAATGACTGTGCTATGGAGCAGATGGTCTCAGAACCTACCAGGGGTGGGGCAATCCTGGATCTGGTCCTAAGTAATGCCCAAGACTTGGTGAGAGACGTAAAAGTGATTGCGCCGCTTGGGAACAGTGACCATAATGTTATTGATTTCACCATTTGTATAAATAGGGAGTTGCCCAAAAAGACCGCCACAACCACATTTAACTTTAAAAGGGGTAAATTCTCTGAGATGAGGAGGCATGTGAGGAGGAAACTGAAAGGAAAAGTAAATACGGTCAAAACCCTTGGGGAAGCTTGGAGACTATTTAAAACTATAATCCTAGAAGCTCAGATAAAATACATACCACAAGTTAGGAAAGGCACAAACAGGTATAAGAAGAGGCCGTGGTTAACAAACAAAGTAATGGAAGCTGTAAAAGGTAAGAAGGACTCCTTTAAGCGGTGGAAAACCAGTCCAAGTGAGATTAATAAAAGGGAACACAGACAGTGGCAAATCAAATGCAAGACTGTGATCAGGCAGGCAAAAAGGGACTATGAGGAGCATATTGCAAAAAACATAAAGACCAACAATAAAAATTTCTTCAAATATATTAGAAGTAGGAAACCAGCCAGGGAAGCAGTGGGGCCCTTGGATGACCATGGGGTAAAAGGATTACTGAAGGAGGATGGGGAAATGGCTGAGAAGCTGAATGCATTTTTTGCCTCCGTCTTCACCGTGGAAGATGAGAAGTGTTTGCCCGCCCCAGAACCACTAATATTGGAAGGGGTGTTGAAAGACCTGAGTCAGATTGAGGTGACAAAAGAGGAGGTCCTACAACTGATAGACAAATTAAAAACTAATAAGTCACCGGGTCCGGATGGCATACATCCAAGAGTTCTGAAAGAACTCAAAGTTGAACTTGTGGATCTTCTAACAAAAATCTGTAATCTTTCATTGAAATCTGCCTCCGTTCCTGAGGACTGGAAGGTAGCAAATGTCACCCCCATCTTTAAAAAGGGTTCCAGAGGAGATCCGGGAAATTACAGGCCAGTCAGTCTGACTTCAATACCGGGAAAGTTGGTAGAAACCATTATCAAGGACAGAATGAGTAGGCACATTGATGAACACGGGTTATTGAGGAAGACTCAGCATGGGTTCTGCAAGGGAAGATCTTGCCTCACTAACCTGTTACATTTCTTTGAGGGGGTGAACAAACATGTGGACAAAGGAGACCCGATAGATGTTGTTTACCTTGACTTCCAGAAAGCTTTTGATAAAGTTCCTCATCAAAGGCTCCTTAGAAAGCTTGAGAGTCATGGAGTAAAAGGACAGGTCCTCTTGTGGATCAAAAACTGGCTGAGTAATAGGAAGCAGAGAGTGAGTATAAATGGGCAGTCTTCGCAGTGGAGGACGGTAAGCAGTGGGGTGCCGCAGGGCTCGGTACTGGGTCCCATCCTCTTTAACTTGTTCATAAATGATTTAGAGTTGGGAGTGAGCAGTGAAGTGGCCAAATTTGCGGATGACACTAAATTGTTCAGGGTGGTGAGAACCAGAGAGGATTGTGAGGAACTCCAAAGGGATCTGTTGAGGCTGGGTGAGTGGGCGTCAACGTGGCAGATGCGGTTCAATGTGGCCAAGTGCAAAGTAATGCACATTGGGACCAAGAATCCCAGCTACAAATACAAGTTGATGGGGTGTGAACTGGCAGAGACAGACCAAGAGAGAGATCTTGGGGTCATGGTAGATAATTCACTGAAAATGCCAAGACAGTGTGCGTTTGCAATAAAAAAGGCCAACGCCATGCTGGGAATTATTAGGAAGGGAATTGAAAACAAATCAGCCAGTATCATAATGCCTCTGTATAAATCGATGGTGCGCTCTCATTTGGAGTACTGTGTGCAGTTCTGGTCGCCGCACCTCAAAAAGGATATTATAGCATTGGAGAAAGTTCAGAAAAGGGCAACTAAAATGATTAAAGGGCTGGAACACCTTCCCTATGAAGAAAGGTTGAAACGCTTAGGGCTCTTTAGCTTGGAGAAACGTCGACTGAGGGGTGACATGATAGAAGTTTACAAGATAATGCATGGGATGGAGAAAGTAGAGAAAGAAGTACTTTTCTCCCTTTCTCACAATACAAGAACTCGTGGGCATTCGATGAAATTGCTGAGCAGACAGGTTAAAACGGATAAAAGGAAGTACTTTTTCACCCAAAGGGTGATTAACATGTGGAATTCACTGCCACAGGAGGTGGTGGCGTCCACAAGCATAGCCACCTTCAAGAAGGGGTTAGATAAAAATATGGAGCAGAGGTCCATCAGTGGCTATTAGCCACAGTGTGTGTGTGTGTGTGTGTGTGTGTATGTATATATATATATATATATATATATATATATATATATATATATATATATATATATATATATATATATTTGGCCGCTGTGTGACACAGAATGTTGGACTGGATGGGCCATTGGCCTGATCTAACATGGCTTCTCTTATGTTCTTATGTTCTTAAGGCAGTTTTGGAGGGAAAACTGGCCCAGAGGGCTGAAGCGAGGGAGGAAACAATAAAAGGCTGAGTTACAGAGAGGATTGTTTCTCTCTGGGGAGGTTATAAGAACATAAGAGAAGCCATGTTGGATCAGGCCAATGGCCCATCCAGTCCAACACTCTGTGTCACATAAGGACAGAAGAGAAGCCCTGTTGGATCAGGCCAAAGGCCCCTCCAGTCCAACACTCTGTGTCACATAAGAGCATAAGAGAAGCCCTATTGGATCAGGCCAGTGGCCCCTCCAGTCCAACACTCTGTGTCACATAAGAACAGAAGAGAAGCACTGTTGGATCAGGCCAGTGGCCCATCCAGTCCAACACTCTGTGTCACATAAGGACAGAAGAGAAGCCCTGTTGGATCAGGCCAAAGGCCCCTCCAGTCCAACACTCTGTGTCACATAAGAGCATAAGAGAAGCCCTATTGGATCAGGCCAGTGGCCCCTCCAGTCCAACACTTTGTGTCACATAAGAACATAAGAAAAGTCTTGTTGGATCAGCATTATCAAGGACAGAATGAGTAGGCACATTGATGAACACGGGTTATTGAGGAAGAGTCAGCATGGGTTCTGTAAGGGACGATCTTGCCTCACTAACCTGTTATATTTCTTTGAGGGGGTGAACAAACATGTGGACAAAGGAGACCCGATAGATGTTGTTTACCTTGACTTCCAGAAAGCTTTTGATAAAGTTCCTCATCAAAGGCTCCTTAGAAAGCTCGAGAGTCATGGAGTAAAAGGACAGGTCCTCTTGTGGATCAAAAACTGGCTGAGTAATAGGAAGCAGAGAGTGAGTATAAATGGGCAGTCTTCGCAGTGGAGGACGGTAAGCAGTGGGGTGCCGCAGGGCTCGGTACTGGGTCCCATGCTCTTTAACTTGTTCATAAATGATTTAGAGTTGGGAGTGAGCAGTGAAGTGGCCAAGTTTGTGGATGACACTAAATTGTTCAGGGTGGTGAGAACCAGAGAGGATTGTGAGGAACTCCAAAGGGATCTGTTGAGGCTGGGTGAGTGGGCGTCAACGTGGCAGATGTGGTTCAGTGTGGCCAAGTGCAAAGTAATGCACATTGGGGCCAAGAATCCCAGCTACAAATACAAGTTGATGGGGTGTGAACTGGCAGAGACTGACCAAGAGAGAGATCTTGGGGTCATGGTAGATAATTCACTGAAAATGTCAAGACAGTGTGCGTTTGCAATAAAAAAGGCCAACGCCATGCTGGGAATTATTAGGAAGGGAATTGAAAACAAATCAGCCAGTATTATAATGCCCCTGTATAAATCGATGGTGCGGTCTCATTTGGAGTACTGTGTGCAGTTCTGGTCGCCGCACCTCAAAAAGGATATTATAGCATTGGAGAAAGTCCAGAAAAGGGCAACTAGAATGATTAAAGGGCTGGAGCACTTTCCCTATGAAGAAAGGTTGAAACGATTGGGGCTCTTTAGCTTGGAGAAACGTCGACTGTGGGGTGACATGATAGAGGTTTACGAGATTCTGCATGGGATGGAGAAAGTAGAGAAAGAAGTACTTTTCTCCCTTTCTCACAATACAAGAACTCGTGGGCATTCAATGAAATTGCTGAGCAGACAGGTTAAAACGGATAAAAGGAAGTACTTTTTCACCCAAAGGGTGATTAACATGTGGAATTCACTGCCACAGGAGGTGGTGGCGTCCACAAGCATAGCCACCTTCAAGAAGGGGTTAGATAAAAATATGGAGCAGAGGTCCATCAGTGGCTATTAGCCACAGTGTGTGTGTGTGTGTGTGTGTGTGTATGTATATATATATATATATATATTTGGCCGCTGTGTGACACAGAATGTTGGACTGGATGGGCCATTGGCCTGATCTAACATGGCTTCTCTTATGTTCTTATGTTCTTAAGGCAGTTTTGGAGGGAAAACTGGCCCAGAGGGCTGAAGCGAGGGAGGAAACAATAAAAGGCTGAGTTACAGAGAGGATTGTTTCTCTCTGGGGAGGTTATAAGAACATAAGAGAAGCCATGTTGGATCAGGCCAATGGCCCATCCAGTCCAACACTCTGTGTCACATAAGAACAGAAGAGAAGCACTGTTGGATCAGGCCAGTGGCCCATCCAGTCCAACACTCTGTGTCACATAAGGACAGAAGAGAAGCCCTGTTGGATCAGGCCAAAGGCCCCTCCAGTCCAACACTCTGTGTCACATAAGAGCATAAGAGAAGCCCTATTGGATCAGGCCAGTGGCCCCTCCAGTCCAACACTTTGTGTCACATAAGAACATAAGAAAAGTCTTGTTGGATCAGCATTATCAAGGACAGAATGAGTAGGCACATTGATGAACACGGGTTATTGAGGAAGAGTCAGCATGGGTTCTGTAAGGGACGATCTTGCCTCACTAACCTGTTATATTTCTTTGAGGGGGTGAACAAACATGTGGACAAAGGAGACCCGATAGATGTTGTTTACCTTGACTTCCAGAAAGCTTTTGATAAAGTTCCTCATCAAAGGCTCCTTAGAAAGCTCGAGAGTCATGGAGTAAAAGGACAGGTCCTCTTGTGGATCAAAAACTGGCTGAGTAATAGGAAGCAGAGAGTGAGTATAAATGGGCAGTCTTCGCAGTGGAGGACGGTAAGCAGTGGGGTGCCGCAGGGCTCGGTACTGGGTCCCATGCTCTTTAACTTGTTCATAAATGATTTAGAGTTGGGAGTGAGCAGTGAAGTGGCCAAGTTTGTGGATGACACTAAATTGTTCAGGGTGGTGAGAACCAGAGAGGATTGTGAGGAACTCCAAAGGGATCTGTTGAGGCTGGGTGAGTGGGCGTCAACGTGGCAGATGTGGTTCAGTGTGGCCAAGTGCAAAGTAATGCACATTGGGGCCAAGAATCCCACTACAAATACAAGTTGATGGGGTGTGAACTGGCAGAGACTGACCAAGAGAGAGATCTTGGGGTCATGGTAGATAATTCACTGAAAATGTCAAGACAGTGTGCGTTTGCAATAAAAAAGGCCAACGCCATGCTGGGAATTATTAGGAAGGGAATTGAAAACAAATCAGCCAGTATTATAATGCCCCTGTATAAATCAATGGTGCGGTCTCATTTGGAGTACTGTGTGCAGTTCTGGTCGCCGCACCTCAAAAAGGATATTATAGCATTGGAGAAAGTCCAGAAAAGGGCAACTAGAATGATTAAAGGGCTGGAGCACTTTCCCTATGAAGAAAGGTTGAAACGATTGGGGCTCTTTAGCTTGGAGAAACGTCGACTGTGGGGTGACATGATAGAGGTTTACGAGATTCTGCATGGGATGGAGAAAGTAGAGAAAGAAGTACTTTTCTCCCTTTCTCACAATACAAGAACTCGTGGGCATTCAATGAAATTGCTGAGCAGACAGGTTAAAACGGATAAAAGGAAGTACTTCTTCACCCAAAGGGTGATTAACATGTGGAATTCACTGCCACAGGAGGTGGTGGCGGCCACAAGCATAGCCACCTTCAAGAGAGGTTTAGATAAAAATATGGAGCAGAGGACCATCAGTGGCTATTAGCCACAGTGTGTGTGTGTGTGTGTGTGTGTGTGTGTGTGTATAAAAATTCGACCACTGTGTGACACAGAGTGTTGGACTGGATGGGCCATTGGCCTGATCCAACATGGCTTCTCTTATGTTCTTAATTTGAGCTTCAGCTTCAGCATCTGACCATCCAGGGAACAGGTTTGATTTTCCCTTAGGACTGACTGATTTAATCTACTTGCAGTCCAAGGGTCTCTCAAGATTCTTCTCTTGCACCACAGCTCGAAAGCATCTATTCTTCTGCGCTCAACCTTCCTTTTGGTCCATTTCTCACAGCCATACATTACTACTGGGAATACCACAGCTTTGACTGTACGGACTTTTGTTGGCAGGGCGATGTCTCTACTTTTTATTATACTGCTCAGGTTTGCCACAGCTGTCCTCCCAAGGAGCAAACGTCTTTTAATTTAATTTCTTTACTTTTACTGTTTCCATATTCAATACTGCACTGAAAGTTTGTATACGGTCCCTTTAACTTATTGGTTTGAGCACTTACAATAAACCTGTTCTTATTATACCGCCTGGGCCCTTATGTCTCTTTGGTCACAGATAAAAGGTACTTGCTAATAGGGAAAGACTGGTGGGGTCAGACCCTTTACCAGAGCGGTGGCCAGGGCCGGCTCACTCACTAGGCAAATTAGGCGTTTGCCTATGGTGCCGGGAGAGGGGGTGCTATATCGGGCTCTCCCTCCATCCCCAAAACCAAGACAAATGCCTAGTTTCCCTCCCCCCGTGCCATTGCCCCACTACCTCCCTCCCCTCTTAACTTCTGTGGTGTCGCACTCTGCCACCTGCCCCGCCCTCCCTTGGTGCGCTCAGAGGAATGCCACTAGAATTGGCCCTAGCTGCTTCCACATGTCCCGGACATTTCAGCGTTCTCTCTTAAGAGAGTGCTCAACAAGGCTTCGCTCCCCCCTCACTTTTGGTTCTGGAAAGGAGGGGAAGTGAAGCCCTCTCCAGTGCTCTCGTAAGAGGGAACACTGAGATGCCCAGGCCGCGAAGAAGGGGGTAGGGCCGATTCTAGCAGCACTCCTCTGAGCAAGCTGCGGGGCGGAGCACAGTGCCATAGAAGGAGAGGAGAAGGGGGTGCCAGCAGCAGACACTGAGACTGCCTGTGGCATCATGCACCCTACGACTAGGGTTGCCAACTCCAATTCAAGAAATATCTGGGGACTTTGGGGGTGGAGCCAGGAGACATTAGGGGTGGAGCCAAGAGCAAGGCTGTGACAAGCATCATTGAACTCCAAAGGGAGTTCTGGCCATCACATTTAAAGGGACGGCACACCTTTTCAATGCCTTCCTTCTATAGGAAATAATGAAGGATAGGGGCACCATCTTTGGGGGCTCATAGAATTGGACCCCCTGGTCCAATACTTTTGAAATTTGGGGGGTATTTTGGGGAGAGGCACTAGATGCTCTACTGAAAATTTGGTGCCTCTACCCCAAAAAACAGCCCCCCCACCAGAGCCCCAGATACCCGTGGATCAATTCTCCATGATTTTCTATGGGAATAAATCTCCATAGGGAATAATAATAATAATAATAATAATAATAATAATAATAATAATAATAATAATAATAATAATAATAATAAATTTTATTTCTATCCCGCCCTCCCCACCTCGGCAGGCTCAGGGCGGTTAACAACATTTCATAAAAACATATAATGGTTAAAACTTTTACATTTAACAATATAAAACAGTAAATATTAACTTAATAACATTAAAACAATCCAGTAAGTGCAGTTATTCAGCGGTGTGGTCTTAACCGCATTGGCGGGTGCTTAATTGCCGATCTTCTTAACAGTCCAGGTATGCGAGTTTAAAAAGATTTCCCAGCAGACATTTCCCTCCCCTCCCCTTGCTTTCTGAAGTGGGGGGAGGGCCCCCAAACTGGGGGATCCCCTGCCCCCACCTGGGGATTGGCAACCCTACCTAGGGCAGACCCTGGGGGTGGCAACCAGTAGAGGCCCTCCCTGGTCCCCTGCAGTGTGACAGAGAAAGAGATTAGCTCCCATCAGCTAAATAATCATATGTTGCGTTTTGTCTCTTCTGTTTCGCTGCAAGAAAGCCACAGAGGGGGAAACGGACTGATGGAACCTGAAGTATGAATGGGTTGGATTTGGACTCTCTGGAGTCATCGGGCCACCCGGTCTCCCGGAACCAATCCGGCCCTGTTCACAATCGAAGGTAAGCCTTCGGGAAAACCTGCTGCCAAATGGAAGTTTCCCTGTGCTTGCAAAAAACACTTTACTGATCAGGTACTGAGGTCAGATGAGACCCAGATTTGGTTGTAGCTCTAAAAGGAAAAGTTGAGATGTCCTTGTCAGTTGCTCCAGTGCAATGTGAAAACCAGAAAATTGTGTTCAAGGTCAGACAGAAATGCAGGAGTATAGCAGTGGTTTCTGTAGTAAGAAGAGCCCTGCTGGATCAGACCAGAGGTCCATCTAGCCCAGCATTCGGCCTCACACAGTGGCCAGCCATTTCTTCTGGAGGGACAACAACAGGGCAGAGAGGCTGAGGCCTTCCCCCGAGAAGAACATCAGAGGAGCCCTGCTGGGTCAGACCAGGGAGGGTCCATCCAGTCCAGCCTCCTGTCTCACACAGAGGCCAACCAGTTCCTCTGGAGAACCAACAACAGGGCAGTGAGGTTGAGGCCTTCCCCTCAGAAGAGCCCTGCTGGGTCAGACCAGTGAGGGTCCATCCAGTCCAGCCTTCTGTCTCACACAGAGGCCAACCAGTTCCTCTGGAGAACCAACAACAGGGCAGAGAAGTTGAGGCCTTCCCCTCAGAAGAGCCCTGCTGGGTCAGACCAGTGAGGGTCCATCCAGTCCAGCCTTCTGTCTCACACAGAGGCCAACCAGTTCCTCTGGAGAACCAACAACAGGGCAGTGAGGTTGAGGCCTTCCACTCAGAAGAGCCCTGCTGGATCACACCAGTGAGGGTTCATCCAGTCCAGCCTTCTGTCTCACACAGAGGCCAACCAGTTCCTCTGGAGAACCAACAAAAGGGCAGAAAGGTTGAGGCCTTCCCCTCAGAAGAGCCCTGCTGGATCACACCAGTGAGGGTTCATCCAGTCCAGCCTCCTGTCTCACACAGTGGCCAGCCAGTTCCTCTGGAGGTCTAGCAGCAGAGCATGGAGGCGGAGGCCTTCCCATGATGTTGCCTCCTTTCTCTGGGATTCAGAGGATTAGTGCTTCTGTATGTGGAGGTTCCTCTCAGCCACCATGGCTAGTAGCTATTGATAGACTTCTCCTCCATGAATACATCTAATCCTCTTTTCAAGCTGTTTATTCCTGTGACCACCAAAACATCCTCTGGCAATGACTGCCCCCTCCCACTTAGTTCCTCCAAAACATTCCTGGCACCTTACTCAAGATATTCAGGCCAATAAAATTTATGATGGTAATGAGAAAGAGAATCTCTGTGGAGTGCCTTTCCCTCATCACAGATTTAATCGAAGTGAACCTCCATGCTGAAAGAGATTTCTGAATCGCAGAGCCAGGAGGCAACATCATGAGAAGGCCTCCAACTCTGTGCCCTGTTGCTGGCCCTTCAGAAGAACTGGTTGGCCACTGTGTGAGACAGGAGGTTGGACTCTACGGACCCTCCCTGGTCTGACCCAGCAGGGCTCTTCTGATGTTCTTCTCAGGGGAAGGCCTCGGCCTCTCTGCCCTGTTGTTGGCCCTCCAGAGGAACTGGCTGGCCACTGTGTGAGACAGGAGGCTGGACTAAATGGACCCTCACTGGTCTGACCCAGCAGGGCTCTTCTGATGTTCTTCTCAGGGGAAGGCCTCGGCCTCTCTGCCCTGTTGTTGGCCCTCCAGAGGAACTGGCTGGCCACTGTGTGAGACAGGAGGCTGGACTAGATGGACCCTCCCTGGTCTGACCCAGTAGAGATCTTCTGATGTTCTTCTCAGGGGAAGGCCTCGGCCTCTCTGCCCTGTTGTTGGCCCTCCAGAGGAACTGGTTGGCCCCTGTGTGAGATAGGAGGCTGGACTAGATGGACCCTCACTGGTCTGACCCAGCAGGGCTCTTCTGAGGTTCTTCACAGGGGAAGGCCTCGGCCTCTCTGCCCTGTTGCTGGCCCTTCAGAAGAACTGGCTGGCCACTGTGTGAGGCAGGAGGCTGGACTAGATGGACCCTCCCTGGTCTGACCCAGCAGGGCTCTTCTGAGGTTCTTCTCAGGGGAAGGCCTCGGCCTCTCTGCCCTGTTGTTGGCCCACCAGAGGAACTGGTTGGCCACTGTGTGGGACAGGATGCTGGACTAGATGGACCCTCCCTGGTCTGACCCAGCAGGGCTCTTCTGATGTTCTTCTCAGGGGAAGGCCTCGGCCTCTCTGCCCTCTTGTTGGCCCTCCAGAGGAACTGGCTGGCCACTGTGTGAGACAGGAGGCTGGACTAGATGGACCCTCCCTGGTCTGACCCAGTAGAGCTCTTCTGATGTTCTTCTCAGGGGAAGGCCTCAGCCTCTCTGCCCTGTTGTTGGCCCTCCAGAGGAACTGGTTGGCCCCTGTGTGAGATAGGAGGCTGGACTAGATGGACCCTCACTGGTCTGACCCAGCAGGGCTCTTCTGAGGTTCTTCTCAGGGGAAGGCCTCAGCCTCTCTGCCCTGTTGCTGGCCCTTCAGAAGAACTGGCTGGCCACTGTGTGAGGCAGGAGGCTGAACTAGATGGACCCTCCCTGGTCTGACCCAGCAGGGCTCTTCTGAGGTTCTTCTCAGGGGAAGGCCTCGGCCTCTCTGCCCTGTTGTTGGCCCTCCAGAGGAACTGGCTGGCCACTGTGTGGGACAGGATGCTGGACTAGATGGACTATTAGCCACCCTGAGCCTGCTTCGGCGGGGGAGGGTGGGATACAAATAAAATTTTACTTACTTACTTACTATTAGTCTGATCCAGCACGGCTCTTCTGATGTTTTTATGAAGGCCTCAGCCTCTCTGCAGTGTTGTTGGCTCTCTGGAGGAACTGGTTGGCCGCTGTGTGAGACAGGAGGCTAGACTAGATGGACCCTCACTTGTGTGACCCAACAGGGCTCTCCTGAAGTTCTTCTCAGGGGAAGGCCTCGGCCTCTCTGCCCTGTTGTTGGCTTTCTGGAGGAACTGGTTGGCCGCTGTGTGAGACAGGAGGCTAGACTAGATGGACCCTCACTTGTGTGACCCAACAGGGCTCTCCTGAAGTTCTTCTCAGGGGAAGGCCTCGGCCTCTCTGCCCTGTTGTTGGCCCTCCAGAGGAACTGGCTGGCCACTGTGTGAGGCAGGATGACCTGATCCAGCAGAGCTCTCCTGATGGTCTTAAAACTCTGCCATATTAACCAAATATCCCAATATGAACTAGAGCCAGTTTGGTGTAGTGGTTGTGTGCTGACTCTTATCTGGGAGAACTGGGTTTGATTCCCCCCCCTCCTCCACTTGCAGCTGCTGAAATGGCCTTGAGTCAGCCATAGCTCTGGCAGAGGTTGTCCTTGAAAGGGCAGCTGCTGTGAGAGCTCTCTCCAGCCCCACCCACCTCACAGGGTGCCTGTTGTGGGGGAGGAAGGGAAAGGAGATTGTGAGCCGCTCTGAGACTCTTCGGAGTGGTGGGCGGGATATAAATCCAATATCTTCATCTACCTCACAGGGTGTCTGTTGTGGGGGAGGAAGGGAAAGGAGATTGTGAGCCGCTCTGAGACTCTTCGGAGTGGAGGGCGGGATATAAATCCAATATCTTCATCTACCTCACAGGGTGCCTGTTGTGGGGGAGGAAGGGAAAGGAGATTGTGAGCCGCTCTGAGACTCTTCAGAGTGGAGGGCGGGATATAAATCCAATATCTTCATCTACCTCACAGGGTGTCTGTTGTGGGGGAGGAACATATGAACATATGAACATATGAAGCTGCCTTATACTGAATCAGACCTTTGGTCCATCAAAGTCAGTATTGTCTTCTCAGACTGGCAGCGGCTCTCCAGGGTCTCAAGCTGAGGTTTTTCACACCTATTTGCCTGGACCCTTTTTTGGAGATGCCGGGGATTGAACCTGGGACCTTCTGCTTCCCAAGCAGATGCTCTACCACTGAGCCACCGTCCCTCCCTGAAGGGAAGGGAAAGGATATTGTGAGCCGCTCTGAGACTCTTCGGAGTGGAGGGTGGGATATAAATCCAATATCTTCATCTACCTCACAGGGTGTCTGTTGTGGGGGAGGAAGGGAAAGGAGATTTTGAGCCGCTCTGAGACTCTTTGGAGTGGAGGGCGGGATATAAATCCAATATCTTCATCTACCTCACAGGGTGTCTGTTGTGGGGGAGGAAGGGAAAGGAGATTGTGAGCCACTCTGAGACTCTTCAGCATGGAGGGTGGGATATAA
Organism: Heteronotia binoei; assembly: GCF_032191835.1. Classification (NCBI taxonomy): domain Eukaryota; kingdom Metazoa; phylum Chordata; class Lepidosauria; order Squamata; family Gekkonidae; genus Heteronotia; species Heteronotia binoei. The sequence continues at coordinate 277,717,020 of NC_083223.1, forward strand.
ATCCAATATCTTCATCTACCTCACAGGGTGTCTGTTGTGGGGGAGGAAGGGAAAGGAGATTGTGAGCCACTCTGAGACTCTTCGGCGTGGAGGGTGGGATATAAATCTAATATCTTCATCTACCTCACAGGGTGTCTGTTGTGGGGGAGGAAGGGAAAAGAGATTGTGAGCTGCTCTGAGACTCTTCAGAGTGGAGGGCGGGATATAAATCCAATATCTTCATCTACCTCACAGGGTGTTTGTTGTGGGGGAGGAAGGGAAAGGAGATTGTGTGCCGCTCTGAGACTCTTCGGAGTGGAGGGCGGGATATAAATCCAATATCTTCTTCTTCTTAAATACACAGCCAAATTATGGTGGCCCCTCGTGGGATTTTCAAGGCAAAATAGTTCATTAACCAAATAGATATTTGGTTAATATGGCCGAGTTTTGCCCAGGTGGGCAAACCACGTTGGTCTGAAGCAAAAGAACGAAGTTTGAGTCCGGTGGCACCTTTAAGACCAACAAAGTTTAATTCTGGGTATAAGCTTTCGCCGTGCAGGCACACTTCCTCAGATATTTGGTATAGAGGTTAACTGCTCATATATACAGACAGATGCCTCTGTAGGGGTGAACATCGAATTAGCATACAACTTATTGAAGATATTTGTTTTTGCTGTTTGGCCTTTAGGTTTGTCAAAACAAACCTGTTTTGCTGTTGCCTGCCTCTGTGGAGTGACTCTGGACTTCCTTGGTGGTCTCCCCACCAAGTAGTAACCGGGGCCAACTCTGCTTAGCTTCCAAGATCTGATGAGACTGGCTAACCTGGGTCACCCAAGTCAAGGGGATTCCTAGAGTTACCCTGAAATGACAAGGGTAGCTCTAGCGATCACCGGAAACTCTACAGTAATCTCATCTACTTACAGGAAGTTGCGACCATAGAGTTCCTGGCAGTTCCCAGAGCTACCCAGAAGTGACAAAGGTAACTTCAGCAATTGCTAGAAACTCTGTGGTAAAATTACTCTAGGAATCATCGGGAACTCTATGGTCACAATTTCGTGTAAGTAGACGTTACAGAATTGTGTAGCCCCGTTTCAGCCAGAGAGGAGAGTGGTCTGCTGAAATCAACAAGAACAGTATTCTTTTCTTACAGCAGAGCAGCTTTTCCTGGTCAAATTTTCCTTGTCCAAATTAGCAGATGGCCTGGAGATTTCTCCCTTCTGTTTTTTTCTTTTTTTTTTCAAATTTATATTTTTTATTCTTTTGTCCACAAAATTAACATATAAAGCAAAAGCAAAATTAATACAAAATAAGACAGCAAATCTACATTTAAAGACTTTCCTACTATTTTTAAATACATAGTAAATAGAGTCTCGTATATTAAGAATAGATCATTGTTTGATACAAAGGGTTATTTGGACTATATTGTTTTGAGCTAAGTAATCAAACACCAGAAACCAAATTTTAACTACTTTTGTTGTGTAATTTTTTTGGAGACAAATTTGATCTTCCTCCCATTAATTGCAGGACCTTCTTTTATTCTTTTCAGAAAACAAGTAAAATGGTCGCCAGAGCCTTGCTGGATTTTCTCTCCTCCCAGACAAGATGGCCTCCCCTCTTGCTCTTTATCCTGGCAGCCCCCTTGCTTGGATTCGGCTGGAGCTGCCCTTCGAAGTGTGACTGCTCCTCCCAGGAGAAGGCTGTGTTTTGCAATGGCCGGCGCCTGACAACGGTCCCCTCCGGGATCCCTCCCGAATCCGAGCTGCTGGACCTGAGCCACAACCGCATCCGCACCCTGCACCAAGGGATGTTTTCTCGCCTCCGGGCCTTGAAGGAGCTGGACCTGAGTGAGAACATCATCTCCAACATCGAACCTGGAGCTTTCAATGGCCTCCAGAAGCTGATGACCCTCCGGTTGAAGAGCAACTTGTTGAAGATAATCCCAGCGGGTGTCTTCACTGGGCTTCCCAATCTCACCATCTTGGACATTAGTAAAAACAAGATTGTGATCTTCCTGGACCACTCGTTCAAAGACCTCATCAACCTCAGAAAGCTGGAGGCGGGAGATAATCACTTGGTCTTTGTCTCCAACCGAGCTTTTGGGGGTCTCCATCGGCTACAACATCTCACCTTGGAGAGATGCAACTTGACTGGTATCCCAACACAAGCCCTCTCACACCTTCACCACCTTGTGGAGCTCAGATTTAGGGTCCTGAACATCAGTGTAGTTCCTAACTACTCTTTCCGGAAGCTGCACCACCTGAAGGTTCTGGAGATCTATCGGTGTCCTTTTTTGATGACGCTGGAGTCCTACAGCCTCTTTGGCTTAAACATCACCTCCTTGTCCGTCACCAAGTGCAATCTCAGTGTCATTCCCTACGAGGCCTTCAAGCACTTGGTCTACCTCCGGTTCCTGGACCTCTCGTACAACCCCATCTCCGTAATCCATGGCAGGAAGCTGAGGAACCTCTCGCGGCTTCAGGAGTTCCACCTGACGGGTGGTCGGCTGGTCACGATAGAGAACAAAGCTTTCCAGGGCCTGTTCTACTTCCGGCTCCTCAACGTCTCAGGCAATGCCTTGCAGACCCTCGAGGAAGGGGTCTTCCACTCAGTGGGGAACTTGGAAGTCCTCCGGCTGGACGGAAACCCGTTGGCTTGTGACTGTCGCCTCCTCTGGATCATCCGCAGGAGGCGGAGGCTGAATTTCGAAGCCCAGCAACCGGCTTGCGCTAGCCCCTCGACAGTGGAAGGGAAAGTCTTCCGGGAATTCTCGGAGGTGCTGCTGGACCACTTCACGTGTAGAAAATCTAAGATCATAGATCAGACGCCTCAGAGCGTAAGCATCGAAGAAGGGGGGCAGGCGATGCTGAGGTGCAGAAGCGATGGGGATCCGGCACCGACAGTCTCCTGGTTGACCCCTCAGAGAATCTATTTGGATGCCAGGCGCAAGGGGCGAGTGAGGGTCCTTTCGGATGGCACACTGGAGATCCAGTATGCTTTGCCTCAGGATACTGGGTCATACCACTGTATTGCGAGTAACGTAGCAGGAAATGACACCATCTTGGTCCACCTCCAGGTCCACCCATTCTCCGCACGTCTGCCGAACGACTCCTTTCTTCCGAGCGACGTCAGCTTTGCCAACGCCACCGAGACCTTCCACCTGATCCTCGTGGACATCAACACCTTGGTGGGAGTCCTCGCCATCGGGATCATGCCCTTTCTCTGCTCCGTCACCGTTTGCTTCCTCCTCATCTTACTCTGGAGCCGCAGCAGAGGGAGGGTGAAGCGCCAGGCCGACAGGCGTCCTTCCTGTTGTTCCCACAGCTCCAGGGCTGTATCTGGCAATCCGGGGACGGGGCCCAAAAACCAAGACGGGGAGCTAAAAAAGACTGGCTTCGGTCTGGTTTGTGCGGGCAGGGATTGAGGAAGCTGAGTGGATCGTGCCATCAGAACCGGATTAACAATTAGGCCAAATAGGCACTGGCCTATGGGCCCCAGTGCCTTTAGGGGCCCCCAGGCTGGTTTCCCCCCCTAGTTTTCCCCCTGCTTGTGGCCCTCCTAACCTGCCCGAGCAGCCAGCAACTGAGCTGTTCTTTGCCTGACTTGCCTGAGGGCAGTAAAAGGGGCTTTTAAGAAGATGCCTATAGGATGCAGCAGGGGCCATAGGCGGTGGGGCGGGCACTCAGACTCTGAGTTAATTTGTGTGCCCCCCCCCCGAGATTTCGACTGCCTAGGGGCCTCCATGGGGTTTAATCTGGCACTGCATGCGACTTCAGGCGGCAGGAGGTCAATTCTGGTTCTGCACTTCTGTTTGTGCTTTTAAAAAGACTCCCTGTAATGGAAACCTAGTTCTGCAAGTTGCAAGGTTCTATGCCTGGTGTGCTGATTTTCTATCTGCAGGGAGGCGAGCATTCCTCCACTGGCCACCTGAAATGGAGCGGTCTCTTTTCCCACCACATTGCCGACTTTTCCTTTTTGAACACGTACGAAGCTGCTTAAGGCTGACTCACCCCATTGGATCACCACAGTGTATCGGCTACACAGACCGGCAGCCGCTCACCAGGGTCTCAGGCTGACGTCTTTCCTTTCAGGTGGAGATGCCGGGAATTGTCCCGGTGACCTTCTGCATGCCAAGCAGAGGCTCTGCCACTGAGCTATGGCCCTTCTCCATGGGTCTCCAGGGTCTCAGGCTGAGGTCTTTCCCATCACACTGCCTGGTCCTTGTAACTGGAGATGCCGGGGACTGAACCGGTGACCTTCTGCATGCCAAGCAGATGCTTTCCCACTGAGCTATGGCCCTTCTCCATGGCTCTCCAGGGTCTCAGGCTGAGGTCTTTCCCATCACACTGCCTGGTCCTTGTAACTGGAGATGCTGGGGATTGAACTTGGGACCTTCTGCATGCCAAGCAGATGCTTTCCCACTGAGCTATGGCCCCTCTCCATGGCTCTCCAGGGTCTCAGGCTGAGGTCTTTCCCATCACACTGCCTGGTCCTTAATAATAATAATAATATAATAAATTTTATTTGTACCCCGCCCTCCCCTGCCGAAGCAGGCTCAGGGCGGCTAACAATACGGTGACCAATGGTGCACCAACAATAAAACAGTTACATTAGAAACATTAAACATTAATTGACCTTAAAAACCTGATTAAAACAATTAACTAAAACATATTATAACATCTCCTTGTAATTAAACATATTAAACATCTCCTTGTAATTGGAGATGCCGGGGACTGAACCTGGGACCTTCTGCATGCCAAGCAGATGCTTTCCCACTGAGCCACGGCCCCTCCTGCAGGGTAAAAGCATTTCCCGCTATGTTTCTGCTGCATATCAGGCCTGAGCAGCGTGCTCTTAGGCCAAATTAGAGACCTTTGTTCAGGTCTTCCCCTCTCTAAACACCTCCAAACACCACCAGCAGGTGGGGGTCAGGATTTAAGATTGCAATGCTGGGCAAAGGCAGGTTAAGTCTACACTTCCCGTGCTCTGTTTCTGGCAAACACATTGCCCCAACAGAGAACAGGAATAGTTCCTGTCTACCATGGGGGGATCATAGACTCACAGAGTTGGAAGGAACCCCCCTCCCCGGGTCATCTAGTCCAACCCCCTGCACAATGCAGGAAACTCACAAACACCTCCCCCTAAATTCACAGGGTCCTCATTGCTGTCAGATGGCCATCTAGCCTCTGTTGAAAAACCTCCAAGGAAGGAGAGCCCACCACCTCCAGAGGAAGCCTGTTCCACTGAGGAACCGCTCTAACAGTCAGGAAGTTCTTCCTAATGTTGAGCCGGAAACTATTTTGATCTAATTTCAACCCGTTGGTTCTGGTCCTACCTTCTGGGGCCACAGAAAACAATTCCACACCATCCTCTATACGACAGCCCTTCAAGGACCTCCTATGCAGAGGCAGGAAATGGCAAGCCACCTGTGTTCATCTCTTGCCTTGAAAGTCCTATGGCAGGGGTGGCCAACGGTAGCTCTCCAGGTGTTTTTTTTGCCTACAACTCCCATCAGCCCCAGTCAGCATGGCCAATGGCTGGGGCTGATGGGAGTTGTAGGCAAAAAAACATCTGGAGAGCTACCATTGCCCACCCCTGTCCTATGGGGTAGCTGTAAATTGATTCTGACTTGACAGAACTTTCTGCCACCAAGGAAAAGGGAGACGGCGCATCTGCTGGCGCATGTCCTCAGGCACCTTTGCAGTGGAGGCTTTCTCTGGTGCATTTCTGCAAGTCAGGCAACACCCAGAGTGGCACATGGCAATGAGCAACGGCGCGTGTGAAACCACACACTCCAATGAATTTGTAGGAAGCATCCTTCCCCCTCCCATGCAGTCCTTGCAGGAAAGTGATAACCTTCCGTACATATAAAGGGAAGCCATACTCACACCATGGGTAGATGGCTTTTGGAACTCTCTGCCACAACGTAAGATTATGTCCTCTGGCATATATTCTCCAGGCCCCCGTTGTATTTCTTCTGACAACAGGCTTTACTGCTAGTGTGTGTGTGTGTAGATAGATAGATAGATAGATAGATAGATAGATAGATAGATAGATAGATAGATAGATAGATAGATAGATAGAGACAGACAGACAGAGAGACAGAGAGACAGAGAGATGACAGAGAGAGAGAGAGACAGAGATGACAGACAGACAGACAGACAGATAGATGATGGATGGATGGATGGATAGATAGAGAGAGAGAGAGAGAGACAGAGAGACAGATAGATGACAGAGAGAGAGAGAGACAGATAGATGACAGAGAGAGAGACAGAGAGAGAGACAGAGATGACAGACAGACAGACAGATAGATGATGGATGGATGGATGGATGGATGGATAGATAGATAGATAGATAGATAGATAGATAGATAGATAGATAGATAGATAGATAGATAGATAGATAGATAGATAGATAGATAGATAGATAGATAGATAGATAGATAGATAGAGACAGACAGACAGACAGACAGACAGACAGACACGCATGCACACACTTCTGGGCAGTCGGGTTAGAACGGATAAAAGGAAGTACTTCTTCACCCAAAGGGTGATTAACATGTGGAATTCACTGCCACAGGAGGTGGTGGCGGCCACAAGCATAGCCAGCTTCAAGAGGGGGTTAGATAAAAATATGGAGCAGAGGTCCATCAGTGGCTATTAGCCACGGTATTTGTGTGTGTGTATATACTGGCCACTGTGTGACACAGCGTGTTGGACTGGTTGGGCCATTGGCCTGATCCAACATGGCTTCTCTTATGAAGCAAGGGTCACTGGGGGTGTGGGGGAAGGAGGTATTTGTGAATTTCCTGCCTTGCCCAGGGGGTTGGACTAGATGACCCTGGAGGTCCCTGCCGACTCTGTGATTCTATATTGCAAAGGGACTTAGACAGGTTTCCAGAGGAAGACAGCAGGTCTGTCCCTGGGTAGTAGCTCTGGGAGTTATACACACACAAAGCTGCCTTACACTGAATCAGACTACTGGTCCACCAAAGTTGCGATTGTCTACTCAGGTTGGCTGCCGCTCTCTGGATTCTCAGGCTGCGGTCTTTCCCATCACCCACTGTCTGGTGCTTTCAACTAGAGATGCCGGGGATTGAACCTGGGACCTTCTGTATGCCAAGCAGAGGCTTTGCCACTGAGCTATGGCCCCTCTCCATGGCTCTCCAGGGTATCAGGCTGAGGTCTTTCCTATCATCACCTGCCTGATCCTTGTAACTGGTAGATGCCGGGGATTGAACCTGGGACCTTCTGCATGCCAAGAAGAGGCTCTGCCACTGAGCTATGGCCCCTCTCCATGGCTCTCCAGGGTCTCAGGCTGAGGTCTTTCCCACCACCTCCTGCCTGGTCCTTTTAACTGGAGATGCTGGGGATTGAACCTGGGACCTTCTGCATGCCAAGCAGAGGCTCTGCCACTGAGCTATGGCCCCTCTCCATGGCTCTCCAGGGTCTCAGGCAGAGGTCTTTCCCACCACCTCCTGCCTGGTCCTTTTAACTGGAAATGCCGGGGATTGAACCTGGGACCTTCTGCATGCCAAGCAGAGGCTCTGCCATGGAGCTAAAGCCCCAAACTTGTGGAGTTTGTGGATACCTAATCAAAGTACACTGTTTTATACAGAATGAGACTTTTAGTCCATCAGGGTCAGTCTTGTCTACTCAAACTGGCAGTAGCTTTCCAGTTTCAAGCAGAGGTCTTTCCCATCACCTACTACCAGAAGATCCCAGGGATTGAACCTGAGACCATCTGCATGCTCTACTACTGAGCCACAGCCCCTCTCCGCCCTTGGTCCATCAAGGGCAGTCTTGTCTACTCTACATCACCTTCACCTAATACTTTCCACTGGAGATGACAGGGACTGAACCCAGGCCCTTCTGCATGCCAAGCAGAGGCTCTGCCACTGAGCTACGGCCCCTCTCTATGGCCCTCCAGGGTCTCAGACTGAGGTCTTTCCCATCACCTCCTGCCTGGTCCTTTCCACTGGAGATGCCGAGGACTGAACCTGGGACCTTCTGCATGCCAAGCAGAGGCTCTGCCAGTGAGCTACGGCCTCTCTCTATGGCCCTCCAGGGTCTCACTGAGGTCTTTCCCATCACCTCCTGCCTGGTCCTTTCCACTGGAGATGCCGAGGACTGAACCTGGGACCTTCTGCATGCCAAGCAGAGGCTCTGCCAGTGAGCTACGGCCTCTCTCTATGGCCCTCCAGGGTCTCAGACTGAGGTCTTTCCCATCACCTCCTGACTGGTCCTTTCCACTGGAGATGCCGGGGACTGAGCCCGGGCCCTTCTGCATGCCAAGCAGAGGCTCTGCCACTGAGCCACAGCTTCTCCTCTGTGCTCAGCAGCTAAGAAGCAATTAGGGTTCCAAGTCTATATCTGGGGACTTTGGGGGTGGATCCAGGAGACTTTAGGGCGGAGCCAGACTTTCCCATTCCCAAAATAAATACATAAAAATACAGCAGTGCAGTGCCCCTGAATACAGCCTTCATTTCCTCATATCCAAGCAGCCCATGTTCCTGCACTCTCTCTCTCTCTCTCACACACACACACACACACACACACACACACACAGAGAGTGAGAAAGAGAGAAAGAGAAACGGAGAGCAGCCAAAATAAACAGTCTGCAATCCCACACTTGTGCGGTCTCACTGTGGCAATTTACTCATGAGTTGCTGAAGTTCCAAGTTCTATCAGACTAACAGGGAAAGCAAAGGTTCTAGCTCCTCCTTTGCTATGCAACTGTCTTCTAGAAGGTTTGTGAAACAAACGGAGGGTCTCTGGACTGCTTCTAGCTCCTCCTTTACTATTCAACCGTCTTCTAGAAGGATAGTGAAACAAGCAGAGGGTCTCTGGACTGCTACAGCAAAGGTTCGAGTTCCTCCATTGCTATGCAAATGACATCGAAAAGGATTGTAAAACAAGCAGAGGGTCACTGGACTGCGACACCAAAGGTTCTAGCTCCTCCTTTCCTATGCAAATGACTTCTAAAAGGATAGTGAAACAAGCGGAGGGTCTCTGGACTGCTACAGCAAAGGTTCTAGCTCCTCCTTTGCTATTCAACCATCTTCTAGAAGGATTGTGAAACAAGCGGAGGGTTTCTGGACTGCTACGGCAAAGGTTCCAGCTCATCCTTTGCTATGCAACCATCTTCTAAAAGGATTGTGAAACAAGCGAAGAGTCTCTGGACTGCTACAGCAAAAGTTCTAGTTCCTCCTTTGCTATGCAACCGTCTTCTAAAAGGATTGTGAAATAAGCGAAGATCCTCTGGACTGCTACAGCAAAGGTTCTAGCTCCTCCTTTGCTATTCAACCATCTTCTAGAAGGATTGTGAAACAAGCGGAGGGTCTCTGGACTGCTACGGCAAAGGTTCTAGCTCATCCTTTGCTATACAATTGTCTTCTAAAAGGATTGTGAAACAAGCAGAGGGACTCTGGACTGCTACAGCAAAGGTTCTAGCTCTTCCTTTGCTATGCAACCGTCTTCTAAAAGGATTGTGAAACAAGCGGAGGGTCTCTGGACTGCTACGGCAAAGGTTCTAGCTCATCCTTTGCTATACAATTGTCTTCTAGAAGGATTGTGAAATAAGCGAAGATTCTCTGGACTGCTACAGCAAAAGTTCTAGCTCCTCCTTTGCTATTCAACCATCTTCTAGAAGGATTGTGAAACAAGCGGAGGGTTTCTGGACTGCTACGGCAAAGGTTCTAGCTCATCCTTTGCTATGCAACCGTCTTCTAAAAGGATTGTGAAACAAGCAGAGGGTCTCTGGACTGCTACGGCAAAGGTTCTAGCTCCTCCGTTGCTATGCAACCGTTTTCTAGAAGGATTGTGAAACAAGCGGAGGGTGTCTGGACTGCTACGGCAAAGGTTCTAGCTCCTCCTTTGCTATTCAACCGTCTTCTAGAAGGATTGTGAAACAAGCGGAAGGTCTCTGGACTGCTACGCCAAAAGTTCTAGCTCATCCTTTGCTATGCAACCGTCTTCTAGAAGGATTGTGAAACAAGCGGAGAGTCTCTGGACTGCTACGGCAAAGGTTCTAGCTCATCCTTTGCTATTCAACCGTCTTCTAGAAGGATTGTGAAACAAGCGGAGGGTTTCTGGACTGCTACGGCAAAGGTTCCAGCTCATCCTTTGCTATGCAACCATCTTCTAAAAGGATTGTGAAACAAGCGAAGAGTCTCTGGACTGCTACAGCAAAAGTTCTAGTTCCTCCTTTGCTATGCAACCGTCTTCTAAAAGGATTGTGAAATAAGCGAAGATTCTCTGGACTGCTACAGCAAAGGTTCTAGCTCCTCCTTTGCTATTCAACCATCTTCTAGAAGGATTGTGAAACAAGCGGAGGGTCTCTGGACTGCTACGGCAAAGGTTCTAGCTCATCCTTTGCTATGCAACCATCTTCTAGAAGGATTTTGAAACAAGTGGAGGGTCTCTGGACTGCTACGGCAAAGGTTCTAGCTCCTCCTTTGTTATTCAACCGTCTTCTAGAAGGATTGTGAAACAAGCGGAGGGTCTCTGGACTGCTATGGCAAAGGTTCTAGCTCCTCCTTTGCTATGCAACCGTCTTCTAGAAGGTTTGTGAAACAAGCGGGGGGTGTCTGGACTGCTACGGCAAAGGTTCTAGCTCTTCCTTTGCTATGCAACCGTCTTCTAGAAGGATTGTGAAACAAGCAGAGGGTCTCTGGACTGCTACGGCAAAGGTTCTAGCTCATCCTTTGCTATTCAACCATCTTCTAGAAGGATTGTGAAACAAGCGGAGGGTGTCTGGACTGCTACGGCCAAGGTTCTAGCTCTTCCTTTGCTATGCAACCGTCTTCTAGAAGGATTGTGAAACAAGCGGGGGGTGTCTGGACTGCTACGGCAAAGGTTCTAGCTCCTCCTTTGCTATGCAACCGTCTTCTAGAAGGATTGTGAAACAAGCGGAGGGTCTCTGGACTGCTATAGCTTCACAGCTAACTGGGAGCAGCCATCTTTTTCTGCCGGCCCACTGTCCCATCCCCACCCCTATTCCGCCTAGCTGGGTCCTAGATTTAAAGGCACAGACGCATCATCCAGAAAGCAAGCCTTGCCACGTTTCCTCGAGTAGTTCTAAAGCGGAAAGGCAGGTGCCCACTGTGGGGGCGGGGCTTCCCCCCATCGACCAGCTGACTGTTCTACCCAGAGCCATGATGACTGAATAGATCTCCCTGCAAAACTGGGGGGTCCCCCTCTGGGACCTCGGGATTGGCAAGCCTAGATTAGCAGTTGGCAGAGCTGGACTGTTGTCCTTGGGCCTGCTCATGGGCTTCCGTCTGGCCTTTCATTGGCCACTTTCAGAAACCAGAAGTTGGAGCTCATGGACCACTGCTCTGATTCAGCAGGGGGGCTGTTCCATTACTATGCAGCTACGGCAACAGGCTTTGCTAGAAGTTTATAAAGCGATGCACGGAGTGGGGGAACCAGAGAGATTTTGTAACAACCGAATAGGGTTGCCAAGTCCAATTCAAGGAATATCTGGGGACTTTGGGGGTGCAGCCAGGAGATTTTGGGGGTGGATCCAGGAGCCAGGGCGTGACAAGCATCATTGAACTCCAAAGGGAGTTCTGGCCATCACATTTCAAGGGACCGCACACCTTTTTTGAATGCCTTCCTTCCACAGGAAATAATGAAGGATAGGGGCACCTTCTTTGGGGGCTCATAGAATTGGACCCCCCGGTCCAATCTTTTTGAAACTTGGGGGGTATTTTGGGGAGAGGCACTGGATGGTTTACTGAAACTTTGGTGCCTCTACCTCAAAAAACAGAGCCCCAGATACCCGCGGATCAATTCTCCATTATTTCCTATGGGAATCAGTCTCCATAGGGAACAAGAGAGTTCCCAGCAGACATTCCACTCCACTCCCCCCGCTTTCTGATGACCCTGAAGCGGGGGGAGGGTCTCCAAACCGGGGGATCCCCTGCCCCCACCTAGGGATTGGCAACCTTACAGCCGAAGCCGGTAGACAGCCCATTAAAACCAGGGCAATACCTAGGGGTGGCGTATAACTCCTTTGTGGGATTCCACCGCCACACAAATCTGACTGGCCACCGGCTTTGGTCATTTTAAAAGAAAGAGTTGCAAAAGCGTAGAAGGGAGGGGGGTGGTTCTACCAAGAGCCATGATGACTAAATAGAGCCTCCATGTTCAAAAGGAGTGTACCTCTGAAGGCCCGTTGGGGGAGGGCTGCCAGTAGAGGAGGTCTTTTCCCTTTACGCCCTGTAGTTGTCCACTGCATGCTAGCCAGGATGGTCCGATGGATGGAGTATGTAGAACAGGGATGTCAAAACATGTGGCTCGGGGGCCAGATCAGGCCCCCAGAGTTCTCCTATCAGGCCCCCGAGCAACTGGCTGTCATTTGCTTCCTTCTCCTTCTCTCTTGCTTCCTTCCGCATCCCAGCTTGCTTGGCCAGGCTTGCTCAATCGCACACGAGCTACAGAGCAAAGCCTCGGTTTTCTCCATTGGCTGAGTCTCCTTCCTTGGGGAGGAAGGGGAGGAAGCAGAGCTTGCTTCAAAGGGAGCTCTGGCTCTTTCCTCCCTTCCCCAGGGGACCAGGAGGGAGAGGAACATCAACCAATAGAAGCAAGAGAGGCGTGGCTTAGCAACTTTGCTGTGCAGCTGAGAGAGCCTGGATTGCCCAGGAGAGGTAGAAAGAAAGCACCTTTAAGACCAACAAGGACTAATGTTTTAAGCATGTTTTATTTTATCTTGTGCTTGTGTCCTTTATAAAGTTTATATCTCTGCTACCCAGCATTACATTTTATGTCACACATGGCCTGGCCCGACAAGGTCACATTTATGTCAGATCTGGCCCTTTTAACAAATGAGTTCGACATCCCTGAATTGCAGAATATTCCTAAATCCAGTCCAAAGTCCTTTCCACGATTCAAACCCACCCGTTGCTGATTTGAATGCAGTCACCCAGTTTATTATTTGGAAAGGGGGAGGGGAAGCCGCCCCAGAATAAGGGGTACACACAAGTGGATTCTCCCATCTTGGATAGAGGGTGAGTAACACATGGAATTCACTGCCACAGGAGGTGGTGGCAGCTACATGCATAGGCAGCTTCAAGAGGGGATTGGATAAAAATATGGAGCAGAGGTCCATCAGTGGCTATTAGCTACAGTGTGTGTGTGTGTGTGTGTATTGGCCACTGTGTGACACAGAGTGTTGTACTGGATGGGCCATTGCCCTGATCCAACATGGCTTCTCTTATGTTCTTATGTGACACAGAGTGTTGGACTGGAGGGGCCATTGGCCTGATCCAACATGGCTCCTCTTCTGTGACACAGAGTGTTGGACTGAAGGGGCCACTGGCCTGATCCAACATGGCTTCTCTTATGTTCTTATGTGACACAGAGTGTTGGACTGGATGGGCCATTGGCCTGATCCAACATGGCTCCTCTTATGTTCTTATGTAACACAGAGTGTTGGACTGGAGGGGCCACTGGCCTGATCCAACATGGCTCCTCTTATGTTCTTATGTGACACAGAGTGTTGGACTGGATCGGCCACTGGCCTGATCCAACACGGCTTCTCTTATGTTCTTACGTGACACAGAGTGTTGGACTGGATTGGCCACTGGCCTGATGCAACATGGCTCCTCTTATGTTCTTATGTGACACAGAGTGTTGGACTGGATGGGCCATTGCCCTGATGCAACATGGCTCCTCTTATGTTCTTATGTGACAGAGCGTTGGACTGGATGGGCCGCTTGCCTGATCCAGCATGGCTTCTCTTATGTGACACAGAGTGTTGGACTGGATGGGCCATTGGCCTGTTCCAACATGGCTTCTCTTATGTTATTATGTGACACAGAGTGTTGGACTGGATGGGCCATAGGCCTGATCCAACATGGCTTCTCTTATGTTCTTATGTGACACAGAGTGTTGGACTGGATGGGGCACTGGCCTGATCCAACATGGCTTCTCTTATGTTCTTATGTGACACAGAGTGTTGGACTGGAGGGGCCACTGGCCTGATCCAACATGGCTTCTCTTATGTTCTTATGTGACACAGAGTGTTGGACTGGAGGGGCCACTGGCTTGATCCAACATGGCTTCTCTTATGTTCTCATGTGACACAGAGTGTTGGAATGGAGGGGCCACTGGCCTGATCCAACATGGCTTCTCTTATGTTCTTATGTGACACAGAGTGTTGGACTGGAGGGGCCATTGCCCTCATGCAACATGGCTCCTCTTATGTTCATCTCTTTCCCCTGACCTGGAAGGCCCGGGTTAGCCATCTCATTCGATCTTGGAAGCTAAGTAGGGTGGGCCCCAGTTAATACTTGGACGGGAGATCACCAAGGAAGCTCAGGGTTGCTATGCAGAGAGGCAAGCAATGGCAAACCGCCTCTGCTTGTCTCTTGCCTTGATCTGAATGGCCCAGGCTAGGTGATCTCCTCAGATCTCGGAAGTTAAGCAGGGTGGGCCCCAGTTAGTACATGGAAGGAAGTGCAGGGTTGCTGTGCTGAGGCAGGCGAGGGCAAACCACTTCTGACCATCTCTTGCCCAGGACAATTGGGGGCAACAGAACTGACCAAGTAACGCACTGGGCAAGTCAATACCGCATCACCTTAAAATTCATTCACAAAGCAAAGGCTTTTCGAAGGCAAGTGCCAAAAAGCAAAGACTAGCAGGGGTACTCACCCCTTGAATTCTGAACATTCACGTCATTTTTTGAAAAAAAGTGGCGCAAACCTCCTGGGTTGCTCAAAGTTTCAGTTTTTAAAAACTGTGCAGGCCTCCTGCGTTGCTCGAAGCGTCAGTTTTTAAAAACTGTGTGAACCTCCTGTGTTGCTCAAAGTTTCAGTTTTAAAGAACTGTGCGAACCTCCTGCGTTGCTCAAAGTTTCAGTTTTTAAAAATTGTGCGAAGCTCCTGCATTACTCAAAGTTTCAGTTTTTTTAAAATTGTATGAACTTCCTGCGTTGTTCAAAGTTTCAGTTTTAAGAAACTGCGAACCTTCTGTGTAGCTCAAAGTTTCAGTTTTTAAAAACTAGGCGAACCTCTTGTGTTGCTCCAAGTTTCAGTTTTTAAAAAGTGTGTGACCTGCCTGCATTGCTCCAAGTTTCAGTTTTAAAGAACTGTGCAAACCTCCTGTGTTGCTCAAAGTTGCAGTTCTAAAAAACTGTGCGAACCTCCTGTGGGTTTTTTGTGTGTATTTTTAAAAGGAAAGCTTGGTATAAAGTTCAAGGTACAAAGGTGGTAGTACATCAGCAGATGCATAGCATATACCAATATATAGTGAGGAAGTGGATACATACGATGTTCACCATTAAAAAACGAATTACAACAGTAGTTGGCATGACATTAATATAGCATGGTGATACAGTTTCAGTTTTAAAGTTTCAGTTTTAAAGAACTGTGCGAACCTTCTGCGTTGCTCAAAGTTTCAGTTTTAAGAAACTGCGAACCTTAAAAACTGTGCAGGCCTCCTGCGTTGCTCGAAGCGTCAGTTTTTAAAAACTGTGCGAACCTCCCGCATTACTCAAAGTTTCAGTTTTAAAAAATTGTGCGAACCTCCTGCATCACTCAAAGTTTCAGTTCTTTGAAACTGTATGAACCTCCTGCATGGTTCAAAGTTTCAGTTTTAAGAAACTGCGAACCTTCTGTGTTGCTCAAAGTTTCAGTTTTAAAAAGTTGTGCGAACCTCTTGCGTTGCTCAAAGTTTCAGTTTTAAAAAACTGTGTGACCCTCCTGCGTTGCTCGAAGCTTCAGTTTTTAAAAATTGTGCGAACCTCCTGTGTTGCTCAAAGTTCCAGTTTTTAAAAACTGGGCGAACCTCGTGCATTAAAAACTGGGCGAACCTCTTGCATTGCTCCAAGTTTCAGTTTTAAAGAACTGTGCAAACCTCCTGCGTTGCTCCAAGTTTCAGTTCTAAAAAACTGTGCAGACCTCCTGCGTTGCTCAAAGTTTCAGTTTTTAAAAACTGGGCGAACCTCCTATGTTGCTCGAAGCTTCAGTTCTAAAAAACTGTGCGGACCTCTTGCGTTGCTCAAAGTTTCAGTTTTAAAGAACGGTGCGAACCTCCTGTGTTGCTCAAAGTTTCAGTTCTAAAAACCTGTGCGAACCTCCTGTGTTGCGCCAAGCTTCATTTTTAAAACCAACTGTGCGAACCTCCTGTGTTGCTCAAAACAGCAAAACCTCCTGCGTTGCTCAAGAAAGCTTGACCAGAGAGAAGCACACTGCTTAGCGGGATCCGTGCTTGCCTCGATCATGTCCTAAGACTCCACCCTGCCTGCTCCCGGTGCTGTGCCCCAATAATCTCATTTCGGCAGCGCACTTGTAAATAAACACGTTTGTATGTGAAACAATCTAAATCTCTGGCGCCTCCTCTCTTTCTTTTCAAATTATGTCATTAATCTCAGAGGTGGAAGGAACCACTAGGGTTGCCCCAACCTTTTTGAGCCTGTGGGCGCTTTCGGAATTCTGACACATCTCGATGGAGGCAGCCACAAAATGGCGGTCACAGGAGGCGGAGCCAGCCACAAAATGGCTGCTGCAGCTTACCTTCAGTCACACAGTGGAAATCTTTTTGCTGCCGTGGCCGCTGCTACCCAAGCTGCATCCTCCCCCCCCCCCCCGATGCCCCAAGGTGACACGATGATGTCACCTTGGAAGTGATGTCATCATGTCGCTGATGTCACACAGTGTCACACACTCTAGTTTGGGGGCAAAACTCCTGTGGTCAAATTGGCTATCAACCATAGGGCTTTGCCCAAAATCTAGAACATCCACCACCGTGATGTTGGTGACATGATGACATCACTTCCAGGTCGTCACAAAGCACACATGGCAGAAGCTTCCAGATAGTGCTTGGAGAGGACAACAGTGGGAGGGCATCCAGTGTCCTGGCCCCACTGATGGACCTCCTAATGGCGCCTGGTTTG
The DNA here is from genome assembly GCF_032191835.1 of Heteronotia binoei. Taxonomy (NCBI): domain Eukaryota; kingdom Metazoa; phylum Chordata; class Lepidosauria; order Squamata; family Gekkonidae; genus Heteronotia; species Heteronotia binoei. The sequence continues at coordinate 277,733,895 of NC_083223.1, forward strand.
GGGGGGGGGTGTTGGCCACTGTGTGACAGAGTGTTGGGCTGGACAGGTCATTATCCTGATCCGACATGGCCTCGCTTATGTTGGAAGGAAGGGAGGGAAGGGGAAAGGATGGAGGGAAGGGGGAATGGAGAAGTGGAAAGAAAGCAACTTTAACTTTAAATGTTAAAGCTGGCTTGGTTTGAAGAAGGGATTTAAAGGACAAATACTTCTTCCAGTTGGCCAACAGGTGTGCGGGGGGTGGCTTTGAGAGCCACACAATAGGTGTGAAAGAGCCACATCCGGCTTCTTAGCCACAGTTTGCCCCCCCCCCCCGAGCTAAAAGAGTTGCCAGATTCCTCCTGGCCACCAGCAGAATATGGGTTGACCCCACTCCAGGTTGGGAAACTCCTGGAGATTTGGAGGTGGAGCCTGGGGAGCTCAGAGACCTCAGTGGGGCAGAGTCCACCCTCCAAAGCAGCTTTCTTCTCCAGGGGAACTGAGCTCTGTAGCCTGGAGATGAGTTGTAATTTTGGGGGGGTCCCCAGGCCCCACCTGGAGGCTGGCATCCCTAAGGGAGGGGCATAATGCCATATAGGCCCCCCCCCTCTCTAAAGCTGCCCCTTCCTCCGGAGAAATGATCTGTCATCCGGAGATCTGTTTCCATTCTGGGAAGTCTTTCGTCCTCCCGTGGAGGGTGGCAACCCAAAGCTCTGAAGAGCAGCACAGCACTCCGCCCCCTAGGAAAAGCAGCATGACTCAGCCGAGGAATCGTCCTCCTCCTCCAGACAGCCGCGGTGCTCGAGCCTGGCCAGCAGAGGGAGCACCATCCCACCGAATCTGCTGTCTGGGCCTTCCGGCCCGCCCTGTTTTTCCCAGCCGGGCTTGCAAATACAGCATTGCCGCAAAAGGATTCCAGCCTGAGCCTCTGGAACAGGTGAGGCCCAAACTGAGGTTCGGGAGCCGCATGTGGTTCTTTCACACAGACTGTGCGGCTCTCAAAGCCCCCACTGCCACCCTGGCCGGCTTGGAGAAGGCATTTAAAGTTAAAATTGTTTCCTTTTCACCTCTCCCTCCCTTTCTCCCTCCCTCCCTCCCTCCCATCATCCATCTATCTATCTGTCTGTCTGTCTGTCTGTCTGTCTGTCTGTCTGTCTATCTATCTATCTATCTATCTATCTATCTATCTATCTATCTATCTATCTATCTATCTATCTATCAATCTATCTATCTACTCCATCCTTCCTTCCTTTCTCCCTCCCTCCCTTCCCCCTCCTCCTCTCACTCCCTTCCCTCACTCCCTCCCTCTCTCCCTTCCTCCCTCCCTCACCGCCTTCTTTTCTCCCTCCCTCCCTTCCTCCCCTCTCCCTTCCTCCCTCCCAACCTTCCCCCTCCTTCACTCCCTCCCTCCCTCTCTCCTTTCTCCCCCCCTTCTTCCCTTTCTCCCTCCCTTCCTCCCATCCTCCCTCCCCCCCCTCTCTCCCTCCCTCCCTTTCTTTCTCCCTCCTTCCTCCCTCCCTCCCCCTCTCCCTTCCTCCTCCCTTCCTTTCCTCCCTCCCTCCCTCCCTTCCTTCTTTCCTTCCTTCCTTCCATCCTCCCTTCCTCCCTCCCTACCACCCTCCCTCCCTTCCCCTCCCTCACTCCCTCCATTACTCCCTCTCTCCCTCCCTTTCTTCCTTTCTCCCTCCCTCCTTTCCTTCTCTCCTTCCTTCCTCCCATCCTCCCTCCCTCCCCTCTCCCTTCCTCCTCCCTCCCTTCCTTCATCCTCCCTCTCTCCCTCCCTCCCTTTCTTCCTTTCTCCCTCCCTCCCTTTCTTTCTCCCTCCCTCTCTCCCTTCCTCCCCCTCACTCCCTCCATTCCTCCCTCTCTCCCTTCCTCCCTCCCTCCCTCTCTCCCTCCCTTTCTTTCTTTCTTTCTTTCTCCCTCCCTCCTTTCCTTTCTCCCTTCCTTCCTCCCATCCTCCCTCCCTCCCCCTCTCCCTTCCTCCCTCCCTCCCTTCCTTCCATCCTCCTTCCTCCCTCCCTCTCTCCCTTCCTCCCCCTCTCCCTTTCTCCCTCCTCCGATCCTTCCTTTCTCCCTCGCTCCCTCCCTTCCCTCCCACCATTCCTTCCTGTCTGGCAGCTCTCAACCATCTGACATTTATTGTGTGGCTCTTACGCTAAACTAGTTTGGCCACCCTCGTCTGGAAGAAGGCACCGAGTTTAATTCCCCCCACCCTCTTCCGTGGGGGAGAGATCAGCCAAATAGCACCAGCAGGCAAGGAGCCACCGCCTCTCCCAGGGCCACAGGAAGGGCAGCCAAGTCCCATTCAAGAGATGTCTGGGGACTTTGGTGGGGTGGAGCCAGGAAAATTTTGGGGGTGGAGCCAGGAGCAAGGGTGTGTCAAAGGGAGTTCTGGTCATCCCATTTAAAGGGACCCGCACACCTTTTAAAGGCATTCCTTCTATTTGGAAATAATGGAGAGGGGCACTTGCTTTCTTTTGGGGCTCATAGAATTGGACCCCCCTGGTCCAATACTCTTGAAACTTTGAGGGTGTTCTGGAGAGAGGCACTGGATGCTCTGCTGCAAATTGGTGCCTTGACCTAAAAAAAACAGCCCCTCCAGAGTCCCAGATACCCACTGATCACTTCTCCATCATACCCGATGGGAATCGATATCTATAGGGAGTGCCCAGCAAACATTTCCCTCCCCCCCCCCGGTTTCTGATGACCTTGAAGTGTGGGGAGGGC
>NC_083223.1:277736700-277807592 GCF_032191835.1 Heteronotia binoei
ATCTAACATGATAGAGCCGAGAGGACTGAATCGTCATACCCTCGACTAATATCGTCCCCTCTCCCAAGAAAGATATCAGTCAAGAAAAATATCAGTCAAAGATATCAGTATTTCAAGACTAGTCCCTGTTACAACATAAGAGAAGCCATGTTGGATCAGGCCAGTGGCCCATCCAGTCCAACACTCTGTGTCTCATAAGAACATAAGAGAAGATATGTTGGATCAGGCCAGTGGCCCATCCAGTCCAACACTCTGTGTCTCATAAGAACATAAGAGAAGATATGTTGGATCAGGCCAGTGGCCCCTCCAATCCAACACTCTGTGTCTCATAAGAACATAAGAGAAGATATGTTGGATCAGGCCAGTGGCCCATCCAGTCCAACACTCTGTGTCTCATAAGAACATAAGAGAAGATATGTTGGATCAGGCCAGTGGCCCCTCCAATCCAACACTCTGTGTCACACAGTGGCCAAAAAAAACCCCAAGTGCCATCAGGAGGTTCACAAGTGGGGCTAGAAGCCCTTCCACTTTGCCCCCCCCCCCCCCAAGCACCAAGAATTCAGAGCAGCACTGCCCCAGACAGTTCCATCAATATGCTGTGGCTAATAGCCACTGATGGACCTCTGCTCCATATTTTTATCCAATCCCCTCTTAAAGCTGGCTATGCTTGTAGCCACCACCACCTCCTGTGGCAGTGAATTGCACGTGTTAATCACCCTTTGATCCGTTTTAACCTGACTGCTCAGCGATTTCATTGAGTGCCCACGAGTTCTTGTATTGTGAGAAAGGGAGAAAAGGACTTCTTTCTCTACCTTCTCCATCCCATGCAAGATCTTGTAAACCTCTATCATGTCATCCTGTAGTCGAAGCTTGCCCAAGCTAAAGAGCCCCAAGCATTTTAACCTTTCCTCATAGGGAAATAAGTTTTACATAGGATGTAAGATTATAAGCATGGTAGTAGTTACCGCTGGTTTTAGACCTAAAACTTGATGATATATTTAAGCAATATTGTTCCTAGGAAAGTTGATTTTCAATTTGGGGTTCTGTTGGGTTGTGGGACTATTGAATGATACATGTGGTTGATACTTCAGCTGAGAGGTGATCTGATCACCACCTTCAAGTCTTTGAAGGGCTGTCCTATAGAGTGTTGTGTGGAATTGTTTTCTGCGGCCCCAGAAGGTAGGACCAGAACCAATGGGTTGCAATTAAATCAAAAGAGTTTCCGGCTCCACATTAGGAAGAACGTCCTGACCGTTAGAGCGGTTCCTCAGTGGAACAGGCTTCCTCCTTGGGAGGTGGTGGGGTCTCCTTCCTTGGAGGTTTTTCAACAGAGGCTAGAGGGCCATCTGACAGCGATGAAGATCCTGTGAATTTAGGGAGAGGTGTTTGTGAGTTTCCTGCCTTGTGCAGGGGGTTGGACTAGATTACCTGGAGGTCCCTTCCAGTTCTAGGATTCTATGATTCTAATTTTCCATAGGCTTCCTTGAGATGTGGTGGGCTCTCCTTCCTTGGAGGTTTTTCAAGAGGCAAGATGGCCATCTGACAGCGATGAAGATCCTGTGGATTTAGGGGGAGGTGTTTGTGAGTTTCCTGCCTTGTGCAGGGGGTTGGACTAGATTACCCTGGAGGTCCCTTCCAGTTCTAGGATTCTATGATTCTAATTGTTCCATAGGCTTCCTTGAGATGTGGTGGGCTCTCCTTCCTTGGAGGTTTTTCAAGAGGCAAGATGGCCATCTGACAGCGATGAAGATCCTGTGAATTTAGGGGGGAGGCCTTTGTGAGTTTCCTGCCTTGCGCAGGGGGTTGGACTCGATGACCCTGGAGGTCCCTTCTAGCTCTAGGATGCTGTGTTGCAAAATTAAATCAAAATGTCATTGGAAAAAGGACTATAGGAAAGGTCATGTCATTTTGGTTTAAACTGTGGGTTGCCAATCCCCAGGCGGTAGCTGAAGGTCTCCTCTTCCCTCTGCATGTCAAGTGATAGAGTTTATTTCCGTAGAAAAAAAAGGCTACTTCGGAGGGGCGGAGTCTGAGGCATTATACCCCCGCTGAGGTCCCCCCAAAACTTGCCTCTTCTCCACCCCCCCCCCCCAAGTCTCCAGGAATTTCCCAACCTGAAGTTGGCAACCCTTATTACAGGAGGGTAAACACGGCTCTTTCCCCCACTCCGGGTTGCCAATCCTCAGGTGGGGGCAGGGGATCCCCCGGTTTGGAGGCCCTTCCCCCGCTTCAGGGTCGTCAGAAAGCGGGGGGAGGGGAGGGAAATGTCTGCTGCGAACTCTGTTATTCCCTATGGAGATTTATTCCCATAGAAAATCATGGAGATTTGATCCGCGGGTGTCTGGGGCTCTGGAGGGGACTGTTTTTTGGGGTAGAGGCTCCAAATTTTCATTATCGCATCTAATGGAGGGAAGGCATTGGAAAGGTGTGCCGTCCCTTTCAATGCGACGGCCAGAACTCCCTTTGGAGTTCAATGATGCTTGTCACAGCCTTGATCTTGGCTCCGCCCCTAATGTCTCCTGGCTCCACCCCAAAGCCTCCTGGCTCCACCCCCAAAGTCCCCAGATGTTTCTTGAATTGGACTTGGCAACCCTACCCCCCCCCCCCCTGCCAATTGGTCGATGTCGTTCTCTCGCTAGGTTGTTCCGTGCCAGACAGACCTCTGAGTAACAAAGCCCCGGGTGGGAGTTTGCGCGTCCCCATAACTGACGTTGGCGTTGTTTTCGGTTTGATTCATGTGGGAAAGGTGTCAACGAGTCCCCCCTCCCCCGGGTTGCGGCCTCCCATGTGTCATGGGAGGGGAAGAGGGGGGGCGGGCAGCCTTCTCCAGCAAGCCCTGAGACGCTATTTTTTGCCCTGTGGTTTTCTTCACAGGTGCTTTTTTTGAAGCAAAGTGGCCACAGATGTCTTGGCAGGGGTAGTTTTTTAAACCTAGGCACGATGCCTCAGGAGGAGAGGTGGTGTGTATAATGGCTAGCTCCAGGTTGAGATATTCCTGGGGGGGGGGTTGTTGTTGTTGTTTTTTTTTGGGGGGGGGAGGATAGAGCTTGTGGTAAGAGCCCCGTGGCGCAGAGTGGTGAAGCTGCAGTCCTGCGGTTGGAGCCCTCCGCTCGCGACCTGAGTTCGATCCCCGGCGGAAGCTGGGTTCAGGTAGCCGGCTCCGGATCGACTCAGCCTTCCATCCTTCCGAGGTCGGTCAAATGAGGACCCGGCTTGCAGGCGGGAAAGTGTAGGGAACTGGGGAAGACAAGGGCAAAACCACCCCGTCAAAAGTCTGCCGGGAAAAGGTTGTGAAGGCGACGTCACCCCAGAGTCGGAAACGACTGGTTCTTGCACAGGGGGCTACCTTTACCTTTTTAAAACCCTTGTGCAAAGAGCCCCGTGGTACTGCATAGTGGTAAAGCTGCAGTACTGCAGTCCTAAGCTCTGCTCACAACCTGAGTTCGATCCCAGCGGAAGCTGGGTTCAGGTAGCCGGCTCAAGGTCGACTCAGCCTTCCATCCTTTCGAGGTCGGTCAAATGAGCCCCCAGCTTGCTGGGGGGAAAGTGTAGATGACTGGGGAAGGCATTGGCAAACCACCCCATAAAAAAGTCTGCCGTGAAAATGTTGTGAAGCTGTGTCTCTTTTCCTCCCTCCCCAGGGGACAAGGAGGGGGAGAAGCCTCAACGAATGGAGAAAATTGAGGTTTTGCTCTGTAGCTCCTGTGCAATTGAGGAAGCCTTACAAAGAAAGCTGAGATGCAGAAGGAAGCAAGAGAGAGGGAGAAGGAAGCAGAGGACAGCCAGTTGCTCGGGGGCCTGATAGAAACCCTTTGGGTGCCTGATTCGGCCCCCGGGCTGCATGTTTGACACCCCTGTTATTGGATCTATACCCCACCCTTCCCTCAGAATCTCAGAGCAGCTCACAATCTCCTTTACCTTCCTTCGCCCACAACAGACGTCCTGTGAGGTGGGTGGGGCTGAGAGGACTCTCACAGCAGCTGGCCTTTCAAGCACAACTCCTGTGACAATCTCTTATAGCTTCTCCCCCACACACACACACAACAGACAACCTGTGAGGTGGTGGGGCTGAGAGAGCTCTGACAGAAGCTGCCCTTTCAAGGACAACTCCTACAAAAGCTATGGCTGACCCAAGGCCATTCCAGCAGCTGCAAGTGGAGGAGTGGGGAATCAAGCTTGATTCTCCCAGATAAGAGTCCGTGCACTTAACCACTACCCCAACCTGAAGAAGATATCGGATTTATACCCTGCCCTTCTCTCTGAATCAGAGACTCAGAGCGGCTTACAATCTCCTATATCTTCTCCCCCCACAACAGACACCCTGTGAGGTGGATGGGACTGAGAGAGCTCTGACAGAAGCTGCCCTTTCAAGGACAACCTCTGCCAGAGTTATGGCTGACCCAAGGCCATTCCAGCAGCTGCAAGTGGAGGAGTGGGGAATCAAACCCGGCTCTCCCAGAGAAGAGTCCGTGGACTTCACCACGACACCAAACGGGGAGCCCAATTCCCATGCGTTACCACAGCTCTGCAGACTTCCGAAGCCTCTCTTGGCTTTCTTCTCCTTCCCGTCTTGTTTTTCTAAACCGAGAGTGGAGGGCAGGTGGCAGGGCGGGTCTAAAAGGAATGCTGCCCTGCCAGTCAATCGCTTGGCATTTCAGGCACGGAGCCATGAGGGTGGGGCGAGGTCGACCAGGCTCTCCTCTCTCACCTGCCCATGTTTGCATGCACGTGATTGCATGCGTGTTGTGGTCAGCAACTTTGGAAGCTAAAAAGGCAGGTGCAATTTTGGGCTTTATCCACAGATGTCTAGTGTCCAGATCCTGTAAAGGGATGGGATCACTTGACTCTGCTCTGAGAAGACCTCACCTGGAGTCTTGTGGTCAGTTTGGAGCACCACATTTTAAGCAGGATCTAGACGAGCTGGAACGAGGAGGACGACGAAGATGGTGAGGGGTCTGGAGACCGAGTCCTGTGACAGAGGTGGCCAAACTTGTTTAACGTAAGAGCCACACTGACTAAAATGTCAGATGTCTGAGAGCCACAAAACATGAACATCAGATGTTTTGAGAGCCGCAAGACAGGAACATAAGAACATAAGAGAAGCCACGTTGGATCAGGCCAATGGCCCATCCAGTCCAACACTCTGTGTCACATAAGAACATAAGAGAAGCCACGTTGGATCAGGCCAATGGCCCCTCCAGTCCAACACTCTGTGTCACATAAGAACATAAGAGAAGCCACGTTGGATCAGGCCAATGGCCCATCCAGTCCAACACTCTGTGTCACATAAGAACAGAAGAGAAGCCATGTTAGATCAGGCCAATGGCCCATCCAGTCCAACACTCTGTGTCTCATAAGAACATAAGAGAAGCCATGTTAGATCAGGCCAATGGCCCATCCAGTCCAACACTCTGTCACACTGTGGCCAAAAAAAAACAACCAGGTCCCATCAGAAGGTTCACAAGTGGGGCTAGAAGCCCTTCCACTTTGCCCTCCCCCTAAGCACCAAGGATACAGAGCATCACTGCCCCAGACAGTTCCAATAATATACTGTGGCTAATAGCCACTGATGGACCTCTGCTCTATATTTTTATCTAACCCCCTCTTGAAGCTGGCTATGCTTGTAGCCGCCACCACCTCCTGTGGCAGTGAATTCCACAAGTTAATCATCCTTTGGGTGAAGAAGTACCTCCTTTTATCCGTTCTAACCCGACTGCTCAGCAATGTATATATATAAATATATATAAATTTTTTTTGGCCACTGTGTGACACAGAGTGTTGGACTGGATGGGCCATTGGCCTGATACAACATGGCTTCTCTTATGTTCTTATAATTTCATCAAATGCACATGAGTTCTTGTATTGTGAGAAAGGGAGAAAAGTACTTCTTTCTCTACTTTCTCCATCCCATGCATAATCTTGGAAACCTCGATCATGTCACCCTGCAGTCGACGTTTCTCCAAGCTGAAGAGCCCCAAGCGTTTTAACCTTTCTTCCTAGGGAAAGTGTTCCAAACATTTAATCATTCTAGTTGCCCTTTTCTGCTATAATGTCCTTTTTGAGGTGCGGTGACCAGAATTTTACACAGTATTACAGATGAGACCGCACCATCGATTTATACAGGGTATTCCAGAGCCCAGCCACTAGGATAGCTTTCTAGCAGCCTTCGTCCAGATGTGTTCGACTCACGCACTCACAGAATTAATTGACATCCCAAGGCCTTTAACAGAGTACTCCCTGTGCCCTGCCGTATCGGGTGGGACATGCATGCTGAAATGGCTCTTACAAGTTATGGATGCGAGGTGAAAAGACAGACACATCCCCTTGGGTTACCATGTGGAGCAAATAGCTTAACAAAGGATTGTAAAACAGACAGGAAAGTTTGGTTTATTGATAATCCATGTGGCTCAGCCCAGCGAAGTATTGGAACTGATAAGTAACAGTAAAAGGCATACTTAAAGATAAGAACATAAGAGAAGCCCTGTTGGATCAGGCCAGTGGCCCATCCAGTCCAACACTCTGTGTCACACAGTGGCAATTTTTTTTTGTGGCTAATAGCCACTGATGGACCTCTGCTCCATATTTTTATCTAAACCCCTCTTGAAGGTGGCTATGCTTGTGGCCCCACCACCTCCTGTGGCAGTGAATTCCACATGTTAATCACCCTTTGGGTGAAGAAGGACTTCCTTTTATCCGTTTTAACCTGGCTGCTCAGCAATTTCATCGAAAGCCCACGAATTCTTGTATTGTGAGAAAGGGAGAAAAGGACTTCTTTCTCTACTTTCTCCATCCCATGCATAATCCTGTAAACCTCTATCATGTCGCCCCGCAGTCGACGTTTCTCCAAGCTAAAGAGTCCCAAGCGTTTCAACCTTTCTTCACAGGGAAAGTGCTCCAGCCCTTTAATCATTCTAGTTGCCCTTTTCTGGACTTTCTCCAATGCTATAATATCCTTTTTGAGGTGCGGCGACCAGAACTGCACACAGTACTCCAAATGAGACCGCACCATCGATTTATACAGGGGCATTATGATACTGGCTGATTTGTTTTCAATTCCCTTCCTAATAATTCCCAGCATGGCGTTGGCCTTTTTGATGGCACATCAAAGGTTCTATAAACAATTCTACATTCTCTAAACAGTTCCACATTCACGTGTGAAAATTCTCACTGTAGCTACCTTATCTCTACTGCGGTCAACTCTTCCTGGGCTCCAACCTAGCTGGCATGGGAATTAGTCCCAGGAGGTTTTATCTTCAAAGAACACATTCCTGCATTTGTTAATAAAGCGAAAGGAACAAAAAAGGGGGGGGGGGTTCTGCTTTGATGTGCATAGGCTCAATTCATGGTTAGTAACATTTCTATCCTTTGGTAACTATAATAATAAAGAAATAGACAATGCTTGACACACAGCTCTGTCTTCTGAACAGCTTCCAGCAGTTCAGAGTGCTGGTTATTTCTGTTTGAGCTCTGCAGTGTCTAGAAACCCAGGTATTAAAGGCACATTCGTTCCCCAAACAAACCTTCCTATCGCTTAAAGTCATCTCCCGAGGCTCTGCTCTTTCCCCGTCGTTACCCTTTCGAAGTGAGTGTGTCGCAGTGGTTAGATAAGGAACGAGAACGATAGGGAAGCAGATAGGTGGGAAGGGGAGGTGCGCGGCCACAGCCAAGCTATCCTAGTGGCCTTCATAAGAACATCCAAAGAGCCCTGCTGGATCAGAACAGTGAAGGTCCGTCTAGTCCAGTCTCCTGCCTCACACAGTGGTCACCTGGTTCCTCTGGAGGGCCAACAACAGGACAGAGAGGCCGAGGCCTTCCTTTCATAAGAACATAAGAAGAACCTGGCTGGACCAGACCTCAACATTTCTGCCCTATGGCTGGACCTGGACTAGATGGACTGGTCTGACCCAGCAGGGCTCTTCTGAGGTTCTTCTCAGGGGAAGGCCTCAGCCTCTCTGCCCTGTTTGTTTGGCCCTCCTGAGGAACTGGTTGGCCACTTTGTGAGACAGGAGGCTGGACTAGATGGATCGTCCCTGGTCTGATCCAGCTGGGCTCTTCTGATGTTCCCCTCAGGGGAAGGCCTCGACCTCTCTGCCCTGTTGTTGGCCCTCCAGAGGAACTGGTTGGCCCCTGTGTGAGACAGGAGGCTGGACTAGATGGACCCTCCCTGGTCAGATCCAGCAGGGCTCTTCTAAGATTCTTCTCAGGGGAAGGCCTCAGACTCTCTGCCCTGTTGTTGGCCCTCCAGAGGAACTGGCTGGCCATTGTGTGAGACAGGAGGCTGGACTAGATGGACCCTCACTGGTCTGACCCAGCAGGGCTCTTCTGAGGTTCTTCTCATGAGAAGGCCTCAGCCTCTCTGCCCTGTTGTTGGCCCTCCAGAGGAACTGGTTGGCCACTGTGTGAGACAGGAGGCTGGACTAGATGGACCCTCACTGGTCTGACCCAGTAGGGCTCTTCTGAGGTTCTTCTCAGGGGAAGGGCTCAGCCTCTCTGCACTGTTGTTGGCCCTCCAGAGGAACTGGTTGGCCACTGTGTGAGACAGGAGGCTGGACTAGATGGACCCTCCCTGGTCTGACCCAGCAGGGCTCTTGTGGTGTTCTTCTCAGGGGAAGGCCTCGGCCTCTCTGCCCTGTTGTTGACCCTCCAGAGGAACTGGTTGGTCACTGTGTGAGACAGGAGGCTGGACTAGATGGACCCTCCCTGGTCAGATCCAGCAGGGCTCTTCTAAGATTCTTCTCAGGGGAAGGCCTCAGCCTCTCTGCCCTGTTGTTAGCCCTCCAGAGGAACTGGCTGGCCACTGTGTGAGACAGGAGGCTGGACTAGATGGACCCTCACTGGTCTGACCCAGCAGGGCTCTTCTGAGGTTCTTCTCATGGGAAGGCCTCAGCCTCTCTGCCCTGTTGTTGGCCCTCCAGAGGAACTGGTTGGCCACTGTGTGAGACAGGAGGCTGGACTAGATGGACCCTCACTGGTCTGACCCAGCAGGGCTCTTCTGAGGTTCTTTTCAGGGGAAGGCCTCAGCCTCTCTGCACTGTTGTTGGCCCTCCAGAGGAACTGGTTGGCCATTGTGTGAGACAGGAGGCTGGACTAGATGGATCCTCACTGATCTGACCAAGCAGGGCTCTTCTGATGTCCTTCTCAGGGGATGGCCTTGGCCTCTCTGCACTGTTGTTGGCCCTCCAGAGGAACTCGTTGGCCCCTGTGTGAGACAGGAGGCTGGACTAGATGGACCCTCCCTGGTCTGATCCAGCAGGGATCTTCTCAGATTCTTCTCAGGGGAAGGCCTCGGCATCTCTGCCCTGTTGTTGGCCCTCCAGAGGAACTGGCTGGCCCCTGTGTGAGACAGGAGGCTGGACTAGATGGACCCTCCCTGGTCAGATCCAGCAGGGCTCTTCTAAGATTCTTCTCAGGGGAAGGCCTCGGCATCTCTGCCCTGTTGTTGGCCCTCCAGAGGAACTGGTTGGCCCCTGTGTGAGACAGGAGGCTGGACTAGATGGACCCTCCCTGGTCAGATCCAGCAGGGCTCTTCTAAGATTCTTCTCAGGGGAAGGCCTCAGACTCTCTGCCCTGTTGTTGGCCCTCCAGAGGAACTGGCTGGCCATTGTGTGAGACAGGAGGCTGGACTAGATGGACCCTCACTGGTCTGACCCAGCAGGGCTCTTCTGAGGTTCTTCTCATGAGAAGGCCTCAGCCTCTCTGCCCTGTTGTTGGCCCTCCAGAGGAACTGGTTGGCCACTGTGTGAGACAGGAGGCTGGACTAGATGGACCCTCACTGGTCTGACCCAGTAGGGCTCTTCTGAGGTTCTTCTCAGGGGAAGGGCTCAGCCTCTCTGCACTGTTGTTGGCCCTCCAGAGGAACTGGTTGGCCACTGTGTGAGACAGGAGGCTGGACTAGATGGACCCTCCCTGGTCTGACCCAGCAGGGCTCTTGTGGTGTTCTTCTCAGGGGAAGGCCTCGGCCTCTCTGCCCTGTTGTTGACCCTCCAGAGGAACTGGTTGGTCACTGTGTGAGACAGGAGGCTGGACTAGATGGACCCTCCCTGGTCAGATCCAGCAGGGCTCTTCTAAGATTCTTCTCAGGGGAAGGCCTCAGCCTCTCTGCCCTGTTGTTAGCCCTCCAGAGGAACTGGCTGGCCACTGTGTGAGACAGGAGGCTGGACTAGATGGACCCTCACTGGTCTGACCCAGCAGGGCTCTTCTGAGGTTCTTCTCATGGGAAGGCCTCAGCCTCTCTGCCCTGTTGTTGGCCCTCCAGAGGAACTGGTTGGCCACTGTGTGAGACAGGAGGCTGGACTAGATGGACCCTCACTGGTCTGACCCAGCAGGGCTCTTCTGAGGTTCTTTTCAGGGGAAGGCCTCAGCCTCTCTGCACTGTTGTTGGCCCTCCAGAGGAACTGGTTGGCCATTGTGTGAGACAGGAGGCTGGACTAGATGGATCCTCACTGATCTGACCAAGCAGGGCTCTTCTGATGTCCTTCTCAGGGGATGGCCTTGGCCTCTCTGCACTGTTGTTGGCCCTCCAGAGGAACTCGTTGGCCCCTGTGTGAGACAGGAGGCTGGACTAGATGGACCCTCCCTGGTCTGATCCAGCAGGGATCTTCTCAGATTCTTCTCAGGGGAAGGCCTCGGCATCTCTGCCCTGTTGTTGGCCCTCCAGAGGAACTGGCTGGCCACTGTGTGAGACAGGAGGCTGGACTAGATGGACCCTCCCTGGTCTGACCCAGCAGAGCACTTCTGAGGTTCTGCTCAGGGGAAGGCCTCGGCCTCTCTGCCCTGTTGCTGGCCCTCCAGAGGAACTGGTTGGCTTGTGTGAGATGGGATGCTGGACTAGATGGATCCTCCCTGGTTTGATTCAGCAGGGCATTTCTGAGGTTCTTCTTAGGGGAAGGCCTCGGCCTCTCTCCTCTGTTGTTGGCCCTCCAGAGGAACTGGTTGGCCCCTGTGTGAGACAGGAGGCTGGACTAGATGGACCCTCACTGGTCTGATCCAGCAGGAGTCTTTTGATGTTCATTAGCCATGGTGAGTGAAGAAGAAAGGGATGGGTTTATGGCTGGGCAGGCAATCTCTACCCATAAATATTGGCGCCTTTGTGATGTCAAACAGCAACACAAGCTGGGAGGGGAAATGTGCCCCCCCCCTTCTCTCCACCACCGCATCTGATGTTATCAGAGCCTTTGCCGGCGCATGAACGCACCTCGGGCTTGGCTCGAGCCATTAAAGCAATTGTTTTGTTATTTTTTTTCCTGTTGTGTTTCCTGGAAGTCAGCACCCAGCCTGGATTTCTATAAAAACCACTCGTCTCCTTCTCTCCCCCCCCCCCGCCCCATCTCAACTTGAGGCGAGCATCGGTTCCTCTTTCTGCCCCCTTCCTGCCCCCTAATCGCAAACAAGAGATGTGGGGAGAAGAGCGATCAGGGCGGCGAGGAGGGGCGAAACCACCTCGTCCAGATTTAGCTCAACCCATTTGGAAAGCGCTCCTATCTGTCGCTCGGAGAGTGCGGGGGCAGCGTGGCGCACCGGCAAGGCGGGAAAGCAGCGAGAGTTGGTTTGGGGGCTCAGGAAACGGTGTTCCGGTAGATTGGTGCGGCGGGTGAAATGTCTAAGGCTGACTCAGCCGATGCTGCAGAAACAAAATATATTTGAAAGCTGAAAACTCTCATGAGGCAGGTAAAATTGCACTGCAAAAAATCACGCTATGTGCATATATTGCAAGCTGGGTTCTGCAGGAGTCCAATGGTGACCAGTTTTCCTGGATGCAAAGAGCCTTTGCTGTCTCTTATGGGGAGGGGACCATAGTTCATATATATGAACAGATGAAGCTGCCTTGTACTGAATCAGACTCTTGGTCCATCAAAGTCAGTATTGCCTACTCAGACTGGCAGCGGCTCTCCAGGGTCTCATGCTGTGGCTTTTCACACCTACTTGCCTGGACCCTTTTTAGTTGGCGATGCCAGGGATTGAACCTGGGACTTTCTGCTTACCAAGCAGATCCTCTACCACTGAGCCACCAGCCCTCCCCTTACTGGCAGCGGCTCTCCAGGGTCTCAAGCTGAGGTTTTCCACACCTATTTGCCTGGACCCCTTTTTCGTTGGAGATGCCAGGGATTGAACCTGGGACCTTCTGCTTACCAAGCAGATGCTCTACCACTGAGCCACCGTCCCTCCCCTAGCTCAGGAGGTAGAGCATCTGTTTTGCGAAGAGAAGATCCCAGGTTCAATCCCCGGCATCTCCAGTTAAAAGTACCTGAGCAGGAGCTGATGGGAAAGACCTTGACCTGAGACCCTGGCTCAGTGGCAGAGCCTCTGCTCAGCATGCAGAAGGTCCCAGGTTCAATCCCCGGCAGCTCCAGTTGAAAGGACCAGGCAGGAGATGATAGGAAAGACCTTGACTTGAGACCCTGGCTCAGTGGCAGAGCCTCTGCTCAGCATGCAGAAGGTCCCAGGTTCAATCCCCGGCAGCTCCAGTTGAAAGAACCAGGCAGGAGGTGATGGGAAAGACCTCAGCCTGAGACCCTGGAGAGCCACTGCCAGACTGAGTAGGCAAGACTGACCTTGATGGACCAACCAAAGATCTGATTCAGTATAAGGAAGTGTCATATGGTCAAATGTCTCACACAGTAGCCACCCAGTCCCCTTGGAGGGCCAACAACAGGGCAGAAAGGCTGAGACCTTCCCCTGTGAAGAACCTCAGAAGAGCCCTGCTGGGTCAGACCAGTGAGGGTCCATCTAGTCCAGCCTCCTGTCTCACACAGTGGCCACCCAGTTCCTCTGGAGGGCCAAGAACAGGGCAGAGAGGCCAAGGCCTTCCCCTGAGAAGAACCTCAGAAAAGCCCTGCTGGGTCAGACCAAGGAGGGCCCATCTAGTCCTTCATCCCATCTCACACAGTGACTGCCAACTAGTTCCTCTGGAGGGCCAGCAACAGGGCAGAGAGGCTAAGGCCTTCATAAGAACCTCAGAAGAGCTCTGCTGGATCTAGACTTGCCAATCCCCAGGTCCCAGCAGGGGTTCTCCTGCTTTCCCAGCCTCCTTCCCACCCCCAGTCAGCTGGGGGTAATGCTTGCCCCTACAGCCACCATGTGACTTTCCACCCCCAGAGGCTTCAGTCTCCAATTGGAAAGGCTTCCTCTTGGGATGGTGCATCTGTTACTTTGAAGAAGTTGGCAGCAACACGTGAGTAGAGATGCCAATACCCCACTTCAGAGTCGCCAGAAACGGGGGTGGGGGAGGAGGAAATGTCCGCTGGGCACTTCATTACTCCGTATGTGGAGATCGATTCTCTTAGGGTATAATGGGGAATTGATCTGGAGGTATTGAGGCCTCTGGGGGGGGCTGTGTTTTGAGATAGAGGCACCAAATTTTCAGTATAGCATTTAGTTCCTCTCTCCAGAATGCCCCCCATGTTTCAAAACGATTGGACCAGGTGGTCCAATTCTATGAGCTCCAAAAGAACGTCCCCCTATCCTTCATTATTTCCTATGGAAGGAAGGCATTTAAAAAGGTGTGCAGTCCCTTTAAATGTGATGGCCAGAACTCCCTTGGAGTTCAATGATGCTTGTCACACCCTTGCTCTTGGCTCCACCCCCAAAGTTCCAAGATATTTCTTGAATTGGACTTAGCAACACTAGCTCAATCAGACCAGTGAGGGTCCATCTAGTCCAGCATCCTGTCTCACACAGGGGCCAACCAGTTCCTCTGGAGAGCCAGCAACAGGGCAGAGAGGCCGAGGCCTTCCCCTGAGAAGAGCCTCAGAAAAGCCCTGCTGGATCAGACCAGTGAGGGTCCATTGAGTCCATCCCATCTCACACAGTGGCTGCCAACTAGTTCCTATGGAGGGCCAGCAACAGGTCGTAGAGTCTAAGGCCTTCATAAGAACCTCAGAAGAGCCCTGCTGGATCAGACCAGTAAGAGTCCATCTAGTCCAGCATCCTCTTGAGGGTCAACTATGGGACAGAGAGGCCAAGGCCTTCCCCTGAGAAGAAACTCAGAAGAGCCCTGCTGGATCAGATCAGAAGGGTCCATCTAGTTCAGCATCCTCTGGATGGACAACTATGGGGCAGAGAGGCCAAGGCCTTCCCCTGAGAAGAACCTCAGAAGAGCCTCCTGGATCAAACCAGTAAGGATCTATCTAGTCCAGCATCCCTTCTCACACAGTCCAGTTCCTCTAGAGGGCCAACTACAGGGCATAGAGATCAAAGCCTTCATAAGAACCTCAGAAGAGCCCTGCTGGATCAGACCACTAAGGATCTATCTAGTCCAGCATCCCTTCTCACACAGTCCAGTTCCTTTAGAGGGCCAACTACAGGGCATAGAGACCAAAGCCTTCATAAGAACCTCAAAAGAGCCCTGCTGGATCAGACCAGTAAGGATCTATCTAGTCCAGCATCCCTTCTCACACAGTCCAGTTCCTCTAGAGGGCCAACTACAGGGCATAGAGACCAAGGCCTTCATAAGAACCTCAGAAGAGCCCTGCTGGATCAGACCAGGGAGGGTCCATCTAGTCCAGCCACCTGTCTCACAGTGGCCAACCATTTCCTCTGGAGGGCCAACAACAGGGCAGAGAGGCCAAGGCCTTCCCCTGACAAGAACATCAGAAGAGCCCTGCTGGGTCAGACCATGGAGGGTCCATCTAGTCCAGCCACCTGTCTCACAGTGGCCAACCAGTTCCTCTGGAGGGCCAACAACAGGGCAGAGAGGCCGAGGCCTTCCCCTGAGAAGAACATCAGAAGAGCCCTGCTGGGTCAGACCAGGGAGGGTCCATCTAGTCCAGCCTCCTGTCTCACAAAATGGCCAACCAGTTCCTCTGGAGGGCCAGCAAAAGGGCATGGCTTGCTTAAGTAGGATCCTGCTATGGAGTTTTGTATCATTTAATGTGACATGCGAATACGAACGCCTCGCTTCGGTTCTGCTTTTTAGACTTCTGGTTGGTTCCACAACCGTAAGCCCCTTTGCCCAATTTAGTGAATCTCTCATCCTTTTGCTTGTATTGACTCCCTCGGTAGAATCCACTGAAAAAGGGGGGCTATAAATAACATAAGTATTCTGTCTTCCTTTGTGGAAACTTTTAAATCATCTTGGTTGCTCTTTAGTATTTTTTTCTGGTTCGGCAATGTCATTTTAAATGAGTTTCTTGACTGGGCAGGGGGCTGGATCTTGAACCCAGATCTTTCTGGTCCTCTTAGGCCAGTTCATTGCTTGTGTGAATTTGCATAATGACTCCCTCAGCTTGGTAGCATGAGCCGTCCTGTTTGCCCACTGGAGTTCTGCCGCGATCGGCCACCAATCTCTGGAGCGGGGCCTTTGTAGATAGACACCCATCTTTTCCCTTTATTACATGTTTGCCATAGCAAACTTTACATTGAGGTACCAGATTGTTCAAAGAGCCAGTTCCTGTCCAAAATCATAGTTTAAAAGCTTAAGTCCAGTGGCACCCTTAAGACCAACAAAGTGGAATTCCGGGTACAAGCTTTTGTGACTCGTAAGTTGGAGAGCCAGTTTGGTGTAGTGGTTAAGTGTGTGGACTCTTATCTGGGAGAACCGGGTTTGATTCCCCACTCCTCCACTTGCACCTGCTAGCATGGCCTTGGGTCAGCCATAGCTCTGGCAGAGGTTGTCCTTGAAAGGGCAGCTGCTGTGAGAGCCCTCTCAGCCCCACCCACCTCACAGGGTGTCTGTTGTGGGGGAGGAAGGGAAAGGAGATTGTGAGCCGCTCTGAGACTCTTCGGAGTGGAGGGCGGGATATAAATCCAATATCTTCATCTACCTCACAGGGTGTCTGTTGTGGGGGAGGAAGGGAAAGGAGATTGTGAGCCGCTCTGAGACTCTTCGGAGTGGAGGGCAGGATATAAATCCAATATCTTCATCTACCTCACAGGGTGTCTGTTGTGGGGGAGGAAGGGAAAGGAGATTGTGAGCCGCTCTCAGACTCTTTGGAGTGGAGGGCGGGATATAAATCCAGTATCTTCATCTACCTCACAGGGTGTCTGTTGTGGGGGAGGAAGGGAAAGGAGATTGTGAGCCGCTCTGAGACTCTTCGGAGTGGAGGGCGGGATATAAATCCAATATCTTCATCTACCTCACAGGGTGTCTGTTGTGGGGGAGGAAGGGAAAGGAGATTGTGAGCCGCTCTGAGACTCTTCGGAGTGGAGGGCGGGATATAAATCCAATATCTTCATCTACCTCACAGGGTGTCTGTTGTGGGGAGGAAGGTAAAGGAGATTGTGAGCCGCTCTGAGACTCTTCGGAGTGGAGGGCGGGATATAAATCCAATATCTTCTATCTTCTTTTTCTAAGTTTTTTTGGTGGCAATTTTTTTTTTGTCTTCAAGGTGCCACTGGACTCAAAATGGTTCCCCCAATATTGACACCGTTATTTCTGTTACGCCGTTGATGTTTTCTTGATTTCCTGATCTCTCCTTCCCTCCCCTCGCTGCTTTAATTTTTAGTTGGAAAAAGATGGCCGCCCGAACATGGCTCAAGATGGTGCATGCTCCCAGTTCCCATGACGACGGGACCTGAGATAGGGCCGGAGATACAGGTCCCCAGCTTTGCTTGGGGTGACGGAGCTTTTGAGCTGCCCCCAGCTTCTAGCGCATGTCCGGCCCTCCTCCTTCCGCCGCCGCTCGTTTCCTTTGACGCCATGGAAGTCGTGACTTGGGGGGGGGGTGGCCCATCGACGGGAATTGCCACCGTAATGATGCCTGTTTCCTGACCACACAGGTCTCAAAATATACTCCTCCCCCCCCCTTTTGTCTTTCTTACTTCCCCCCCACCCTTTGTTCTCCAATCACTTTTGGCCCGAGCCCTAATGTCAGCGTGGATTTACTGGCACCATCCAGGGTGTAAAAGTGAGAGTTTTACCGGCAGCCTCCTAGAGGGACATCTACACTGACTAATTTAGGAGCTGACTCAGTTCTTCGCCACACTATTGTCTTTGCACTGATGGTGCAGCTTTGAGGTTCGGGGAAGAAACCCTTGCTCTCTGTGGCTTTTTTTTGTGAGCTTTCGGGTGCATTGGTTTTTTCTTCTTCGTTATTTTCCACATCGGTGTGGCAGCGGAGAAAGGTAGCTGCGACCCGGTGACATAAAGCTACAATCAAGTGAGAGTTGTCACCGAGAGACTAGAAAATATCAAGAAATGTGACTTAAATGGCTAAGAAAAATAAAGAAATAAAGTGATTGGGGAACTGTTAGGCCACGCATTCCTGATGCAGCCGGTCCTTCTGGAGCTGACAGGGCTCTTACTACAGGGCCTACTGTAAGCTCCAGGAGGATTGGATACATTGGTGGGACTGACTACCAATTGAGTACCGAATCCGTTTCAAGGTTTTAGAAGAAGAAGATGAAGAAGATGATATTGGATTTACAACCCACCCTCCACTCCAAAGACTCTCAGAGCGGCTCACAATCTCCTTTCCCTTCCCCCCCCACAACAGACACCCTGTGCGTTAGATGAAGATATTGGATTTATATCCTGCCCTCCACTCCGAAGAGTCTCAGAGCGGCTCATAAACTCCTTTCTCTTCCTCCCCCACAACAGACACCCTGTGAGGTGGGTGGGGCTGGAGAGGGCTCTCACAGCAGCTGCCCTTTCAAGGACAACCTCTGCCAAGAGCTATGGCTGACCCAAGGCCATTCCAGCAGGTGCAAGTGGAGGAGAGAGGAATCAAACCCGGTTCTCCCAGATAAGAGTCCACACACTTAACCACGACACCAAACTGGCTCTCCTGTTTAGTTTTGACTTTTAAAGCCTTACCAGTAGGGTTGCCAATCCCCAGGTGGGGGCAGGGGATTCCCCGGTGTGGAGGCCCTCCCCCTGCTTTAGGGTCGTCAGAAAGCGCGGGGAGGGGAGGGAAATGTCTGCTGGGAACTCTGTTATTCCCTATGGAGATGTATTCCCATAGAAAATCATGGAGAATTGATCCGAGGGTATCTGGGGCTCTGGGAGGGCTGTTTTTTGAGGTAGAGGCACCAAATTTTCAGTACAGCATCTAGTGCCTCTCCCCAAAGTATCCCCCAAGTTTTAAAACGATTGGACCAGGGGGTCCGATTTTATGAGCCCCAAAAGAAGGTGCCCCTATCCTTCATTATTTCCTATGGAAGGAAGGAATTGAAAAGGTGTGCCATCCCTTTAAATGTGATGGCCAGAACTCCCTTTGGAGTTCAATTCTGCTTGTCACAGCCTTGATCTTGACTCCACCCCTAATGTCTCCTGTTTCCACCCCCAAAGTTCCCAGATATTTCTTAAATTGGACTTGGCAACCCAACTTACCCGGCTGGGGACCGACATATCTACAGGACCAAACTGGAGAGCCAGTTTGGTGTTGTGGTGAAGTGTGCGGACTCTTATCTGGGAGAACCGGGTTTGATTCCCCACTCCTCCACTTGCACCTGCTGGAAGGGCCTTGGGTCAGCCGTAGCTCTGGCAGAGGTTGTCCTTGAAAGGGCAGCTGCTGGGAGAGCCCTCTCCAGCCCCACCCACCTCACAGGGTGTCTGTTGTGGGGGAGGAAGGGAAAGGAGATTGTGAGCCGCTCTGAGACTCTTCGGAGTGGAGGGCGGGATATAAATCCAATATCTTCATCTACCTCACAGGGTGTCTGTTGTGGGGGAGGAAGGGAAAGGAGATTGTGAGCCACTCTGAGACTCTTCGGAGTGGAGGGCGGGATATAAATCCAATATCTTCATCTACCTCACAGGGTGTCTGTTGTGGGGGAGGAAGGGAAAGGAGATTGTGAGCCGCTCTGAGACTCTTCGGAGTGGAGGGCGGGATATAAATCCAATATCTTCAATATTTTCTACAGGACCGCCTCTCCCCATATTTGCCTCGGAGATCACTATGATCCAGCACACCACATCTGCTGACCGTCCCTAGCCCGAAAGACGTCCGTCTTGCCTCAACCGGAGCCAGGGCTTTTTCAGCCTTGGCCCCAGCTTGGTGGAATCAGCTCCCTCTAGAGATCCGGGCCCTCACCAAATTCTCTTTCCATGGGGCCTGCAAAACGGAGCTATTCCGGCGGGCCTTTGGTTGAGGCATCAGGCATCCTACTCCACCGACTGGCCCTATATGGTGATCCCAGGGCTGCCAAGTCCCCGGTCTGGGCGGGGATTCCCGCACCCGGGAGGTTCCCAACCGGCCGCATCACATTGGGCCAGTGGGAGGAACCTCCCCCTATGTCGCCGGAGTGATGATGTCACCCGGAAGTGACATCATTGTACCTGTATCGTCACGCAGCAGCCACTCTAGGCGTTTCCAGGGAAACTGTTATGATTCCCCCAGACGCTCTAGCCATTTGTGGTACAATGGGTACCATCGAGTTTTCCCCTC
Organism: Heteronotia binoei; assembly: GCF_032191835.1. Taxonomy (NCBI): domain Eukaryota; kingdom Metazoa; phylum Chordata; class Lepidosauria; order Squamata; family Gekkonidae; genus Heteronotia; species Heteronotia binoei. The sequence goes on from NC_083223.1 coordinate 277,756,023, forward strand.
CCAAACGGCTAGAGCGTCCGGGAAAACCATCGAGTTTTCCCGAAAATGCCTAGAGCGGCCATGCACGACGGCGCGATGGCGTCACTTCCAGAATGCAGGGACTTCGCGACCCTAGGCGATCCACCTCTGCTGTAAGATAAATTTATTTTATTTACTATCTTCAGTTCGCATAATATGTGACCGAGTCGCCATTTATAATTTTGTTACGATCTGTCCAGTTGTCCACATCGCTGTGGTTTTTAGCTGTTGTTTTTATATCGTTTTTAGAATGTTGTGATACACACTGAGGCCATCTCTGGGAAAGGGTGAACTATAAATTGTCTAAAATAAACAAATACATACATACACCGGGGGGTGTGGCCTAACATGCAAAGGAGCTCCTGCTCAAAACAAACAAAAAGGTGTCCATCGCATGTTTTTAGAAATAAGTGGGAGGCAATTAAGCTTTTCCCCAGCAGGACATAGAATTGCACACTGGAGATAGAATTGGCTGGAAAGATTAAACGGGAAAACTTGGGTAAAACCAATGAAATGAATTTTAACGGGGATCAGTGCAAAGTTCTGCATTTAGGTAGGAAAAATCTAATGCATCATTATAGGATGGGGGAGACTTGTCTTAGCAGTAGTAGTAGCAGTAGCAGGGAGAGCCAGTTTGGTGTAGTGGTTAAGTGTGCGGACTCTTATCTGGGAGAACCGGGTTTGATTCCCCACTCCTCCGCTTGCACCTGCTGGAATGGCCTTGGGTCAGCCATAGCTCTCTTATCTGGGAGATCCGGGTTTGATTCCCCACTCGTCCGCTTGCACCTGCTGGAATGGCCTTGGGTCAGCCGTAGCTCTGGCAGAAGTTGTCCTTGAAAGGGCAGCTGCTGTGAGAGCCCTCTCCAGCCCCACCCACCTCACAGGGTGTCTGTTGTGAGGGAGGAAGGTAAAGGAGATTGTGAGCCGCTCTCAGACTCTTTGGAGTGGAGGGCGGGATATAAATCCAATATCTTCTTCTTCATCATCTTCTAGTCTGTGCGAACGGCTCCTTTCCCTTCCTCCCCCACAACAGACACCCTGTGAGGTGGATGAAGAAACTGGATTTATATCCCGCCCTCCACTCCAAAGAGTCTCAGAGCGGCTCACAATCTCCTTTCCCTTCCTCCCCCACAACAGACACCCTGTGAGGTAGATGAAGATATTGGATTTATATCCCGCCCTCCACTCTGAAGAGTCTCAGAGCGGCTCACAATCTCCTTTCCCTTCCTCCCCCACAACAGACACCCTGTGAGGTAGATGGATATTGGATTTATATCCCGCCCTCCACTCCGAAGAGTCTCAGAGTGGCTCACAATCTCCTTTCCCTTCCTCCCCCACAACAGACACCCTGTGAGGTAGATGAAGATACTGGATTTATATCCCGCCCTCCACTCCGAAGAGTCTCAGAGCGGCTCACAATCTCCTTTCCCTTCCTCCCCCACAACAGACACCCTGTGAGGTAGATGAAGATATTGGATTTATATCCCGCCCTCCACTCCGAAGAGTCTCAGAGCGGCTCACAATCTCCTTCCCCCCCCCCCCCTGCACAACAGACACCCTGTGAGGTAGATGAAGATATTGGATTTATATCCCACCCTCCACTCCAAAGAGTCTCAGAGTGGCTCACAATCTCCTTTCCCTTCCTCCCCCACAACAGACACCCTGTGAGGTAGATGAAGATATTGGATTTATATCCCACCCTCCACTCCAAAGAGTCTCAGAGGGGCACACAATCTCCTTTCCCTTCCTCCCCCACAACAGACACCCTGTGAAGTGGGTGGGGCTGGAGAGGGCTCTCACAGCAGCTGCCCTTTCAAGGACAACCTCTGCCAGAGCTATGGCTGACCCAAGGCCATGCTAGCAGGTGCAAGTGGAGGAGTGGGGAATCAATGGAAGGGGAGGGGGTCTGGGTCTTGATAACCGACCCACAACCTGAGTCCAGCCCCTTCCCCATTTACAACCCCTTGGGGAAATTCCAAAGACTGCCCCCCCCCGCAAGATAGTAAAGAGTCCAGTAGCACCTTTAAGACTAGCAAATTTTTATTGTCACATGAGCTTTCGAGAAACACAGCTCTCTTCCTCAGTTCTGATGAAGAGAGCTGTGTTTCCTGAAAGCTTATGCAACAATAAAATTTGTTACGCTGTCCACTGAGCCAATTTGGTGTAGTTGTTCGGATTCTTATCTGGGAGAACTGGGTTTGATTCCCCAGTCCTCCACTTGCAGCCACTGGAATGGCATTGGGTCAGCCATAGCTCTTGCAGAGCTGTCCTTGAAAAGACAGCTGCTGGGAGAGCCCTCTCAGCCCCACCCACCTCACAGGTTATCTGTTGTGAGGGAGGGAGGTAAAGGAGATTGTGAGTCGCTCTGAGACTCTGAGATTCAGAGTGGGGGGGCGGGATGTAAATCCAATGTCGTCTTCTTCTTCTTAAAGGTACCATTGGACTCTTTGCTATGGTTTCTTCTGCTGTTTGGCATCAACAGCCCCAAACAGCTAACTTCTCTGGATCAATCCACCTCCTGCCCCCAAGGGCTCCTCAATCGCAACTGTGGGAATATTCCAAAAGAGGTTCTTGACCATCCAACCAGCGTGACTTCTCAGTGCCTTCTGTGAGGCATGCTGCCTCTGGACATGGAGGTTCCATTCAGGTGTCTGGACATGGAGGTTCCATTCAGGTGTCATGGCTGAAAGAAGCTGGTCAGCCCATTTTAAGAAGAATACAAGAATCACCCATGAACATAAGAGAAGCCATGAACCTCCGCGTTCAGAGGTAGTCAGCCTCTGAATTCCAGAGCCAGGAGGCAACATCAAGGAGAAGACCTCGGCCTCCGTGCCTTGTTGTTGGCCCTCTAGAGGAACTGGTTGGCCACTGTGTGAGGTTGGACTAGATGGACCCTCTCTGGTCTGACCCAGCAGGGCTCTTCTGAGGTTCTTCTCAGGGGAAGGCCTTGGCCTCTCTGCCCTGTTGTTGGCCCTCCAGAGGAACTGACTGGCCACTGTGTGGGACAGGAGGCTGGACTAGATGGACCCTCTCTGGTCTGACCCAGCAGGGCTCTTCTGAGGTTCTTCTCAGGGGAAGGCCTCGGCCTCTCTGCCCTGTTGTTGGCCCTCCAGAGGAACTGACTGGCCACTGTGTGAGACAGGAGGCTGAACTAAACGGACCCTCACTGGTCTGACCCAGCAAGACTCTTCTGAGGTTCTTCTCAGGGGAAGGCCTTGGCCTCTCTGCCCTGCTGTTGGCCCGCCAGAGGAACTGGCTGGCCCCTGTGTGAGACAGGAGGCTGGACTAGATGGACCCTCACTGGTCTGACCCAGCAGGGCTCTTCTGATGTTCTTCTCAGGGGAAGGCCTCGGCCTCTCTGCCCTATTGTTGGCCCTCCAGAGGAACTGGCTGGCCACTGTGTGAGACAGGATGCCGGACTAGATGGACCATTGTTCTGATCCAACAGGGCTCTTCTGACGTTCTTAACGTTCATAATCCAGTTCCTTTTTGCCATCTCTGTGTCTTGCTACCTTTTTTGCACTGTTTCTGATTTTCGCGATCCTTCTTTCTCTGGCATTGTGTGTCAGCTGTCACACCCGAGGGGTGAATTGCATCATTTTACACTGTGTGATCCACCTCGACTGTATGATAAAATTGAAAATATGCTGAGCAAACCCAAGGGGAGGGCTGCTGTCTTCTTCATGGTTGTTTTGCAAGACTGATATAAGGAACATGGGGCATTTGTATGCTGCAAATGGGGAGCCCTTGGTATCTCAGAGAGGTGGGAGCTCGTTGGAGGTTACTCCATGGCCAAGGAAGCTGCACTCTGTGTGAGCTCAGAGGTGCTGCTGAAGTAATTCTTGTTTGGGGAGAGTTAACACAGTGCATGACTGCCACCTGGTGGTCCTCCCCCTGTGCTGCATCTTGCACCTCGAAGAGAAAGGAGTTCTACAGGATGTTTCTACACTTGGCAGAAGATCCTCTCCCCGTGCACATTTAACATGTTCGTCCGCATCGCATACCGCCGTCACGTCTGTCTTGCTTTGCATTGTCTTAAGTCGTTTACGCTCATTGTCTTGAACTGGCACCGGAAGTGGTTTCACTCCGGAGTTGCTTCTCACTTTACCAAGGCCATTCCAGCAGCTGCATGTGGAGGAGTGGGGAATCCAACCCGGTTCTCCCAGATAAGAGAGCTCTGGCTGACCCTAGGCCATTCCAGCAGCTGCAAGTGGAGGAGGGGGAATCAAACCTGGTTCTCCCAGATAAGAGAGCTCTGGCTGACCCAAGGCCATTCCAGCAGGTGCAAGTGGAGGAGTGGGAAATCAAACCCGGCTCTCCCAGATAAGAGAGCTCTGGCTGACCCAAGGCCATTCCAGCAGATACAAGTGGAGGAGTGGGGAATCGAACCCGGTTCTCCCAGATAAGAGAGCTCTGGCTGACCCAAGGCCATTCCAGCAGCTGCAAGTGGAGGAGTGGGGAATCCAACCCGGTTCTCCCAGATAAGAGAGCTCTGGCTGACCCAAGGCGATCCCAGCAGCTGCAAGTGGAGGAGTGGGGAATCCAACCCGGTTCTCCCAGATAAGAGAGCTATGGCTGACCCAAGGCCATTCCAGCAGCTGCAAGTGGAGGACTGGGGAATCGAACCCGGTTCTCCCAGATAAGAGAGCTCTGGCTGACCCAAGGCCATGCCAGCAGATACAAGTGGAGGAGTGGGGAATCGAACCCGGTTCTCCCAGATAAGAGAGCTCTGGCTGACCCAAGGCCATTCCAGCAGCTGCAAGTGGAGGAGTGGGGAATCAAACCCGGTTCTCCCAGATAAGAGAGCTGTGGCTGACCCAAGGCGATCCCAGCAGCTGCAAGTGGAGGAGTGGGGAATCCAACCCGGTTCTCCCAGATAAGAGAGCTATGGCTGACCCAAGGCCATTCCAGCAGCTGCAAGTGGAGGACTGGGGAATCGAACCCGGTTCTCCCAGATAAGAGAGCTCTGGCTGACCCAAGGCCATGCTAGCAGGTGCAAGTGGAGGAGTGGGGAATCAAACCCGGTTCTCCCAGATAAGAGAGCTCTGGCTGACCCAAGGCCATTCCAGCAGCTGCAAGTGGAGGAGTGGGGAATCCAACCCGGTTCTCCCAGATAAGAGAGCCCTGGCTGACCCAAGGCGATCCCAGCAGCTGCAAGTGGAGGAGTGGGGAATCCAACCCGGTTCTCCCAGATAAGAGAGCTATGGCTGACCCAAGGCCATTCCAGCAGCTGCAAGTGGAGGAGTGGGGAATCAAAGCCGGTTCTCCCAGATAAGAGAGCTCTGGCTGACCCAAGGCGATCCCAGCAGCTGCAAGTGGAGGAGTGGGGAATCCAACCCGGTTCTCCCAGATAAGAGAGCTCTGGCTGACCCAAGGCCATGCTAGCAGGTGCAAGTGGAGGAGTGGGGAATCCAACCCGGTTCTCCCAGATAAGAGAGCTCTGGCTGACCCCAGGCCATTCCAGCAGGTGCAAGTGGAGGAGTGGGGAATCAAACCCGGTTCTCCCAGATAAGAGAGCTCTGGCTGACCCAAGGCAATCCCAGCAGCTGCAAGTGGAGGAGTGGGGAATCCAACCCGGTTCTCCCAGATAAGAGAGCTCTGGCTGACCCAAGGCCATTCCAGCAGGTGCAAGTGGAGGAGTGGGGAATCAAACCTGGTTCTCCCAGATAAGAGAGCTCTGGCTGACCCAAGGCCATTCCAGCAGCTGCAAGTGGAGGAGTGGGGAATCCAACCCGGTTCTCCCAGATAAGAGAGCTATGGCTGACCCAAGGCCATTCCAGCAGCTGCAAGTGGAGGACTGGGGAATCGAACCCGGTTCTCCCAGATAAGAGAGCTCTGGCTGACCCAAGGCCATGCCAGCAGGTGCAAGTGGAGGAGTGGGGAATCGAACCCAGTTCTCCCAGATAAGAGTCCAAGCGTACTTTTGAACGGGAGTTTTCTGCAGGTGGATTCAGTGCTCATAAAATCCGAATGAACCCTGAGTGTAGAAACAGCCTAATATGGGCTGCTCTGAGAAGCAATAAGACGCTTCGTGGCACAGAGTGGTAAAGCTGCAGTACTGCAGTCTGAACTCTCTGCTCATGACCTAAGTTCGATCCCGGCGGAAGCTGGGTTCAGGTAGCCAGCTCCAGGTTGACTCAGCCTTCCATCCTTCCAAGGTCAGTAAAACAATTACCTAGCTTGCTGGGGGGAAAGTGTAGACGACTGGGGAAGGCAATGGCAAACCACCCTGTCAAAAGTCTGCTGTGAAAAAAAATCATGATGCGACGTCATCCCAGAGTCAGAAACGACTGGCGCTTGCACAGGGGACGACCTTTACCTTTTTTGAGAAGCAATGGTGCTGGAGTCGGGTTGCCAGTCCCCAGGTGGGGCTTAGAAAAACACAACCAGTGGAAGCTGGGTTTTCAGGTAGCCGGCCCGAGGTTGACTCAGCCTTCCATCCTTCCGAGTTCGGTCAAATGAGGATCCAGCTTGCTGGGGGGGGGGGGGGGGGAGTGTAAAAGGCTGGGGAAGGCAATGGCAAACCAATCTGTAAAAAAGTCTGCCGTGAAAACGTTGCGAAAGCAATGCCACCACAGAGTCGGAAACGACTGGGGCTTGCACAGGGGACCTTTCCTTTCCTCTAATATAATTAGAGCCCCGTGGCGCAGAGTGGTAAAGCTGCTGTACTGCAATCGGAACTCTCTGCTCATGACCTGAGTTCGATCCTGGCAGAAGCTGGGCTCAGGTAGCCGGCTCCAGGTTGCCTTCCATCCTTCCGAGGTCGGTAAAAGGAGTACCCAGCTTGCTGGGAGGGAAAGCGTAGAGGACTGGGGAAGGCAACGGCAAACCACCCCGTAACAAAGTCTGCCGTGAAAACATCGGGATGCGGCGTCACCCCTGAGTCGGAAACGACTGCTGCTTGCACAGGGCACTACCTTTACCTCTTTTTACATCAAGTTTTAGCAAGACCTTGTCTGACTGTTGTGTCTTGCTTATCAATAAACGCCTTTGCTGAAACTCAGGTGTGTTGATTGCTACTTGCAGTACGTGACAGAGGGGAGATCGAGTAGTTTCAATTTCCAGTGCTTGTATGCTAGCTGACACTGTTGCTTGCTGGAGTTGTCTCCTTGCAAATAAATAATTGACGCTTTGAGCCAGCTTGTCTCTGCTAAATGGCCCTGAGAATGTGTGCCTAAGCAACTATTATAACCTGGAAACCTATATTATAAAGATCAACAAACAATAAGGAGAGACGAGTTCCCAATGAAGGAGGATAAAGTCTCAGGGAGGGACGGTGGCTCAGTGGCAGAGCATCTGCTTGGGAAGCAGAAGGTCCCAGGTTCAATCCCTGGCATCTCCAAAAAAGGGTCCAGGCAAATAGGTGTGAAAAACCTCCGCTTGAGACCCTGGAGAGCCGCTGCCAGTCTGAGAAGACAATACTGACTTTGATGGACCCAGGGTCTGATTCAGTATAAGGCAGCTTCATATGTTCATATGTTCCCCCGGCTTCTTAAGTGCCAAAATGGTTGCACCCCTCCTGCAGCTGTTTCAGCACTTGAAAAGGTGCAGTGGGGAAAACTCCGCACCACAGCCCCGATCAGGATTCGGCCCGTATGGCGACTACAAATGACTTTCAAATGGTGGCATCGTCCTTTAGGGCAGCCACAAGGACCCCGTGGCATCTAGGTTTAGCATTTCAGAACACCGTTAACGTAACAAGACGCCTGGAGAAGCAGCGTTCTCACGAGCGTAAGTCCTGCGTTCGGATTGCGAGCTTGCAGGGTCGTTTTGTAGAAAATAGGTGACGGAGCTCATTGGCATAATTCATTCGCACATGTCCCCCTCCTTGCCAGCCAAAAGCAACCGACGCAAGAAAGGAGAGCCCCGGACGAGCGAGGCCTGCTGGGGCTGGTTAGAGATCCAGCCGGCCCAAGGAGGCCTCACTCACCTGGGGCTCTCCTGCCTCCCCCCACAGTCAAAAGGCCAGCAAGCCACCACCCCCCCACCCAGAATCACATAAGAAATGGAGAAAGGGTGGTGTGGGCTTCTCCAGGGGTTAATGAGGGCCCCTGGGGGCTGGCTGGCTGGCTGCCCGCTCTCCTCATCCAGGGATTGTTATGCAGCTGCACCTACTATTCAAGAAGATGAGAAGATAGAAGATATTGGATTTATATCCCGCACTCCACTCCGAAGAGTCTCAGAGCGGCTCACAATCTCCTTCCCCTTCCTCCCCCACAACAGACACCCTGTGAGGTGGGTGGGGCTGAGAGGCTCACAGCAGCTGCCCTTTCAAGGACAACCTCTGCCAGAGCTATGGCTGACCCAAGGCTATGCTAGCAGGTGCAAGTGGAGGAGTGGGGAATCAAACCCGGATCTCCCAGATAAGAGAGCTATGGCTGACCCAAGGCCATTCCAACAGCTGCAAGTGGAGGAGCGGGGAATCAAACCCGATTCTCCCAGATAAGAGTCCACACACTTAACCACCACACCAAACTGGCTCTCCTAGAAGCTGCCCTTTCAAGGACAACTCCTGCCAGAGCTATGGCTGACCCAAGGCCATTCCAGCAGATGCAAGTGGAGAAGTGCGGAATCAAACCCGGTTCTCCCAGATAAGAGTCCACACACTTAACCACTACACCAAACTGGCTCTTTGAAAGTGGTAGCTTTCTGAGCTGCTCTGAGGACACCAGAGGATGGGGTGGCTCTGGGATGAGGGCAGACGGCTGAGGAGAGAGGCCGGGGGAGACTTTATCCTCCTTCATTGGGAACTCGTCTCTCCTTATTGTTTGTTGATCTTTATAATATATTAGTAATTGTGTCACTATAACCTTAAAAAGAGGTAAAGGTAGTGCCCTGTGCAAGCATCAGGCGTTTCCGACTCAGGGGTGACAAGATAGGCGGGGAGGGGGAACCCTCAGAAAGGCTCAGTAGTTGCGCTCCTGTGAGCTCCTGCGGAATTCAAGGCCTGAGAGCACGCAAATAATTCTGAAACACTGTACAAAAACAAGGTAAGACGTGGCCGCTTCCACTCTCACGTTGACCTGCTTTTTTCTTCCTCTTGCAGCCCAGATAGAGGTGATCCCTTGCAAGATCTGCGGTGACAAATCCTCAGGGATCCACTATGGAGTCATCACCTGTGAAGGCTGTAAGGTGAGTCCACCCGCTGGTTGTGAGCCAGGAGTCCCCACCTCGGTAGGATACCTGAATATCTGAAAATACCTGAATCTGGAGAAGTGGGAAGTGACTCACAAATGCTCCACAGCTGCCGCACGTTTGGCTGGCCTTTAATTAATTAATTTATTCGATTCAATTTATCTCCCGCCCTCCCCGCAGAGCCAGTTCCGGGCAGCTCACACAGCCGTGTGAACACATGGAACATAAAACTACATTTAAAATATCAGAATATTTCTTTTTAATTATTTTCTAACCATAAATAAACCTTTTCCCATCTTCCCTTTGCTTTTTCCTTCGTGTTGCCTTTAATCATGTTGGCTAGTATGTCCATTTCCACCACATTTAAAATTTTTTGCAAAATTTCTTCTCTCTCTGGTATAAGTTTAGATTTCCAGTACTGGGCAAATAAAATTCTAGCCACCGTTACTATATATATAGTGATAAATTCATCCTCCCTTGGTATCAGATCTCTAACTAATGATAACAGCATGAACTCTGGCTTGAGAGGGAAGTTTACCTTGAGTATATCCACTAGAATTTTGTGAATTTCCTTCCAGTATTTTTTGGACACACTACAGGACCACCATAAATGAAAGTACGTTCCTACTGTTACTTCGCATTTCCAACAAATAGGTGAAATTGCTTTGTTGATTTTATTAAGTAAGGTCGGAGTGATGTGCCATCTATAGAAAAGCTTTATAAAATTTTCTCGCAAATAAGAAGTTGATAATATTATTATTTCTAGTAATTCATAAGTTATTGTACTCAAAATGCTTAACTGTCTGTAACGGTGGATAACAGTCGATCCTAGTTTATTTACCACAGTTCTACCTCATCCGGAATTCAAAAGGAAGTGACAAGAAGTCAGAAATGTTAGATTGTTAAGTTTAAAAATGTTATAGATGATTTGTCTGTACTCAACCATTTTTTTTTTCTTATAGAACTGTATGTAATGATGGGTTAAATAAACTGAAAAATTGAAAAAAAAAAAAAATAAAATAAAATATCAGAATATCAGACATAAAAACATATAACCGTTTTAAGTGGCTCCTGGACCTGTATGAAAGGATCTCGGGTTCTTAGTAGACCATATGCTGAGCACGAGTCAACGGTGCGATGTGGCAGCTAAAAAGGCCAATGCGATTTTGGGTTGTATCAGCAGAAGTCTAGCGTCCGCATCACATGAAGTGATAGTTTCGCCTGACTCTGCTCTGGGAAAACCTCACCTGGAGTACTGTGTTCAGTTTTGGACACTACATTTTAAGAAGGATCTAGACAAGCTGGAAACGGGTCCAGAGGAGGACGACGAAGATGGTGAGGGGTCTGGAGACCAAGTCCTAGACCGAGAGCCAGTTTGGTGTAGTGGTTAAGTGCGTGGATTCTTATCTGGGAGAACCGGGTTTGATTCCCCATGCCTCCACTTGCAGCTGCTGGAATGGCCTTGGGTCAGCCATAGCTCTGGCATGAGTTGTCCTTGAAAGGGCAGCTGCTGTGAGAGCCCTCTCAGCCCCACCCACCTCACAGGGTGTCTGTTGTGGGGGGAGAAGATACAGGAGATTGTAAGCTGCTCTGAGTCTCTGATTCAGAGAGAAGGGCGGGGTATAAATCTGCAGTCCTCTTCTTCTATGAGGAAAGGTTGAAGGAGCTGGGCATGTTTAGCCTGGAGAGGAGGCAGCTGGGAGGGTATAGAATCAACATCTTCAAGTACCTGAAGGGCTGTCCTATAGAGGAGAGTGCGGAATTGTTTTCTCTGACCTAAGAAGGTTGGACCAGAACCAATGGGTTGAAATTAAATCAGAAGAGCTTCTGGTTCCACATTACGAAGAACTTCCCGACAGCTAGAGCAGTTCCTCAGTGGAACAGGCTTCCTCCTTGGGAGGTGGTGGTGGGCTCTCCTTCCTTGGAGGTTTTTCCAACAGATGGCCCTCTGACGGCAATGAGGATCCTGTGAATTTAGGGGGAGGTGTTTGTGAGTTTCCTGCCTTGTGCAGGGGGTTGGACTAGATGACCCTGGAGGTCCCTTCCAGCTCTAGGATTCTATGATTCTAAGTTTCCACAGGCTTCCTCCTCAGGAGGTGGTGGGCTCTCCTTCCTTGGAGGGTTTTTCAACAGAGGCTAGATGGCCATCTGACAGCGATGAGGATCCTGTGAATTTAGGGGAAGTGTTTGTGAGTTCCCTGCATTCTGTAGGGGGCTGGACTAGATGACCCTGGAGGTTCCTTCCAACTCTAGGATTCTATGACTGTTAAGAGTGGTTCCTCAGTGGAACAGGCTTCCTCCTCAGGAGGTGGTGGGCTCTCCTTCCTTGGAGGTTTTTCAACAGAGGCTAGATGGCCATCTGACAGCAATGAAGACCCTGTGAATTTAGGGGGAGGTGTTTGTGAGTTTCCTGCCTTGTGCAGGGGGTTGGACTAGATGACCCAGGAGGTCCCTTCCATCTCTAGGATTCTATGACTGTTAAGAGCGGTTCCTCAGTGGAACAGGCTTCCTCCTCAGGAGGTGGTGGGCTCTCCTTCCTTGGAGGTTTTTCAACAGAGGCTAGATGGCCATCTGACAGCAATGAGGATCCTGTGAATTTAGGGGGGAGGTGTTTGTGAGTTTAGAGCAGTTCCTCAGTGGAACAGGCTTCCTCCTCAGGAGGTGGTGGGCTCTCCTTCCTTGGAGGTTTTTAAACAGAGGCTAGATGGCCATCTGACAGCAATGAAGATCCTGTGAATTTAGGGGGAGGCATTTGTAAATTTCCTGCATTGTGGGGAGGGTTCGACTAGATGACCTCGGGGGTCCCTTCCGACTCTATGCTTCTGTGATCCTTTGACTGTTGCTCTTTAGGGCGACCCATCTTGATCTATCATGCTGGACAGCTCTCACCCAGAGCTCTCTTTCCCCTGCCCCCTGCCCCTATCTTTCCGCTCCAGGGTTTCTTCCGGCGTAGCCAGCAAGGAAACGTGACCTACTCCTGCACCCGCCAGCAGAACTGCCAGATCGACCGCACCAGCCGCAACCGTTGCCAGCACTGCCGCCTGCAGAAATGCCTCAGCCTGGGCATGTCCCGAGATGGTGAGCGCCCCTCCTCCCCAGTTCTCTGGGAGGGAGAAGCGGAAAGCGTTCCGGAAGGTCGCCTGGGAAATTATAGATGTTTGTATGCAAATGCTAGAAGTGTTCGAAGTAAAATTGGTGAATTGGAATGTTTAGTGTTGGGAGAAAACATAGACATTGTGGGAATTTCAGAAACTTGGTGGAATGAGGAGAATCAGTGGAACACGGTGATTCCTGGATATAAGCTATATCGGAAGGATAGGGAGGGAAGGGTTGGAGGTGGGGTGGCTCTGTATGTCAGAGAGGATATACGGTCCAGTAAGACTGAGATCAGAGAATTAGATTCACTTTTAGAAATTCTTTGGGTTGAAATAGAGGGCCCAAAAGGAAATTTAACTATGGGAGTTTGTTATCGCCCACCAAATCAAAAGAGAGAGGACGATTATAATATGATGGAAGGCTTAAAGATAGCAGCTAAACGTAAAAACTGTGTCGTAATAGGTGATTTTAACTACCCGCAGATTGACTGGGTCAATATGTGTTCTGGTCGAGAGAAAGAGATTGAGTTTCTTGATGCTCTCAATGACTGTGCTATGGAGCAGACGGTCTCAGAACCTACCAGGGGTGGGGCGATCCTGGATTTGGTCCTAAGTAATGCCCAAGACTTGGTGAGAGATGTAAAAGTGATTGCGCCACTTGGGAGCAGTGACCATAATGTTATTGATTTCACCGTTTGTATAAATAGGGAGTTGTCCAAAAAGACCACCACAACCACGTTTAACTTTAAAAGGGGTAAATACACTGAGATGAGGAGGCATGTGAGGAGGAAACTGAAAGGAAAGGTACATAAGGTCAAAACCCTTGGGGAAGCTTGGATGCTATTTAAAACTATAATCCTAGAAGCTCAGATAAAATACATACCACAAGTTAGGAAAGGCACAAACAGGCATAAGAAAAGGCCTGCGTGGTTAACAAACAAAGTAATGGAAGCTGTAAAAGGTAAGAAGGACTCCTTTAAGCGGTGGAAAACCAGTACAAGTGAGATTAGTAAAAGGGAACACAGGCTGTGGCAAATCAAATTCAAGACTGTGATCAGGCAGGCAAAAAGGGACTATGAGGAGCATATTGCAAAAAACATAAAGACCAACAATAAAACTTTCTTCAAATATATTAGAAGTAGGAAACCAGCCAGGGAGGCAGTGGGGCCCTTGGATGACCATGGGGTAAAAGGATTACTGAAGGAGGATAGGGAAATGGCTGAGAAGCTAAATGAATTTTTTGCCTCCGTCTTCACTGTGGAAGATGAGAACTTTTTGCCTGCCCCAGAACCACTAATTTTGGAAGGGGTATTGAAAGACCTGAGTCAGATTGAGGTGACAAAAGAGGAGGTCCTACAACTGATAGACAAATTAAAAACTAATAAGTCACGGGTCCGGATGGCATACATCCGAGAGTTCTGAAAGAACTCAAAGTTGAACTTGTGGATCTTCTAACAAAAATCTGTAATCGTTCATTGAAATCTGCCTCCGTTCCTGAGGACTGGAAGGTAGCAAATGTCACCCCCATATTTAAAAAAGGTTCCAGAGGAGACCCGGGAAATTACAGGCCAGTCAGTCTGACTTCAATACCGGGAAAGTTGGTAGAAACCATTATCAAGGACAGAATGAGTAGGCACATTGATGAACACGGGTTATTGAGGAAGACTCAGCATGGGTTCTGCAAGGGAAGATCTTGCCTCACTAACCTGTTACATTTCTTTGAGGGGGTGAACAAACATGTGGACAAAGGAGACCCAATAGATGTTGTTTACCTTGACTTCCAGAAAGCTTTTGATAAAGTTCCTCATCAAAGGCTCCTTAGAAAGCTTGAGAGTCATGGAGTAAAAGGACAGGTCCTCTTGTGGATCAAAAACTGGCTGAGTAATAGGAAGCAGAGAGTGAGTATAAATGGGCAGTCTTCGCAGTGGAGGACGGTAAGCAGTGAGGTGCTGCAGGGCTCGGTACTGGGTCCCATGCTCTTTAACTTGTTCATAAATGATTTAGGGTTGGGAGTGAGCAGTGAGGTGGCCAAGTTTGCGGATGACACTAAATTGTTCAGGGTGGTGAGAACCAGAGAGGATTGTGAGGAACTCCAAAGGGATCTTTTGAGGCTGGGTGAGTGGGCGTCAACGTGGCAGATGCGGTTCAATGTGGCCAAGTGCAAAGTAATGCACATTAAGGCCAAGAATCCCAGCTACAAATACAAGTTGATGGGGTGTGAACTGGCAGAGACTGACCAAGAGAGAGATCTTGGGGTTGTGGTAGATAACTCACTGAAAATGTCAAGACAGTGTGCGTTTGCAATAAAAAAGGCCAACGCCATGCTGGGAATTATTAGGAAGGGAATTGAAAACAAATCAGCCAGTATCATAATGCCCCTGTATAAATCGATGGTGCGGTCTCATTTGGAGTAATGTGTGCAGTTCTGGTCGCCGCACCTCAAAAAGGATATTATAGCATTGGAGAAAGTCCAGAGAAGGGCAACTAGAATGATTAAAGGGCTGGAGCACTTTCCCTATGAAGAAAGGTTGAAACGCTTGGAACTCTTTATGAATAAACAATTTTATTAGTAACATATGGTAGTAGAACTATAACTACAACTTATAAAAAGCTTAATATATATTAAGAAAAAGACCATCATTCTACCCCACATCTTACTTTCTCCCACCCCTCCCCCAATTACTTGACCCCCGCCAGTGTTATTTTCTTTAAAAAAACAGATATTAAAGGTACCCTTAACTATCAAGAAAAAAAACGAAACAAAAAAGAAACATAGGGAAGAAGAACCCCCTTCAAGAGTTATATTGTTATCTTAAAAATCTTAATCCTCAAAAATTGTCCAATGTCCTTTTATTTTCCACTCTTTCTCTACATATCTTCTGAATTTCTTCCACTCTTGGTTAAAAAGTTCTAAATCACAGTCTCTTAATTTTCTTGTTAATTTGTCCATTTCACTCCATGACATAACTTTCATAATCCAGTCCCATTTTTCTGGTATTTTTTCTTGCTTCCACAACTGCGCATACAATGTCCTAGCAGCTGAGAGCAAGTACCATATTAATGTTCTATCTTCTTTTGGAAATTTTTCCATTTGTAATCCCAGCAGAAAAGTCTCTGCCTCTTTATTGAATTCATATCCCAGGATCTTAGATATCTCTTGTTGAATCATTTGCCAAAACATTTTAGCTCTTTCACAAGTCCACCACATATGGTAGAAAGAACCTTCATGCTTTTTACATTTCCAGCACCTATCTGGCATCTTATTGTTCATCTTTGCTAATTTTTTTGGAGTCATATACCATCTATACATCATCTTAAAACAGTTCTCTTTAATACTATGACATGTTGCGAGTTTCATGGAATTTTTCCACAGATATTCCCAAGATTCCATCTTTATTTCTTTATTTACATTAATTGCCCATTTTATCATTTGAGATTTCACTACTTCATCTTCTGTAGCCCATTGTAAAAGTAATTTGTACACTTTTGAAATTAATTTCTCATTATCTCCAAGCAGAACTCTTTCCATTTCTGTTTGTTCTTTCCTTATTCCTTCAGCTTTGATATCATTCTCCATCAAACTTTTTATTTGTTGCATTTGAAACCAATCATATTTATAGTTTAGTTCTTCTGCAGTTTAAAACGCTTGGAACTCTTTAGCTTGGAGAAACGTCGACTGCGGGGTGACATGATAGAGGTTTACAAGATAATACATGGGATGGAGAAAGTAGAGAAAGAAGTACTTTTCTCCCTTTCTCACAATACAAGAACTCGTGGGCATTCGATGAAATTGCTGAGCAGACAGGTTAAAACGGATAAAAGGAAGTACTTCTTCACCCAAAGGGTGATTAACATGTGGAATTCACTGCCACAGGAGGTGGTGGCGGCCACAAGTATAGCCACCTTCAAGAAGGGTTTAGATAAAAATATGGAGCACAGGTCCATCAGTGGCTATTAGCCACAGTGTATGTGTGTATATAAAATTTTTTGCCACTGTGTGACACAGAGTGTTGGACTTGATGGGCCGTTGGCCTGATCCAACATGGCTTCTCTTATGTTCTTATGTTATGTTCTTAAGGTCAAAACCAGGGATGGAATTCTAGCAGCTCCTTTGCATATTAGGCCGCACCCCCTTGATGTAGCCAATCCTCCGAGAGCTTACCAGGCTCTTTTTTGGTAAGCTCTTGGAGGATTGGCTACATCAGTGGGGTGCGGCCTAATATGCAAAGGAGCTCTTGCTAGAATTCCACCCCTGGTCGAGACGTTCATATTTGTGCAAAAACTGGAACTTGCGCAGACAGGCGGGGGAGTTTGAGGCTCGGTAAGATTGATGGGCAATAGATTCAGGCAGGGCTTTTTTTGCATCAGGAACTCCTTTGCATATTAGGCCACGCCCCCTGATGTAGCCAGTCCTCTTGGCACTTACAGGGCTCTTCATACATGGCCTACTGCAAGCTCCAGGAGGATTGGCTACGTTGGGGGCATGGCCTAATATGCAAAGGAGTTCCTGCTACAAAAGAAAAACCCTGGACTCAGAACTTTTTAGAAAAGGCCGTGTAGACATTAGGGTTTGTAGAATCTTTCCGGCTCAAGTGCCGTGTTCTACTGGAGAAAGTTTTTCTTCCAGACGTTTCGTTCTCAGCTGCAGAGAACATCCTCAGTACAGACAGTACATCCTCGTGTACAGACAAGTAACATTATTTTTTTAATTTGCTATTTAAAATGTTTTTGACACCTTCCCACCAGATCAGGGACTGTCAGGGGTCATTTTGTAGAAAAATAGGTGGTGGAGCTCCTCCAGGGATTGTTATACACCTGCACCTACTATTCAATGGACAAGGAGGTAGAATTCTCAGAAAGAGGAAGTGAGACTTTCAGAAAGTTTCAGGAGATGCGCTCCTGTGAGCTCCCACTGAATCCAAGGCCTGGGAACCAACGTTAAAACATTTGAACAAGATTATGTGTGGGATAGAGAAGGTAGAGAAAGAAAGACTTTTCTCCCCTTCTCACAACACAAGAACTCGTGGAGACTCACAAGAGCCAGTTTGGTGTCGTGGTGAAGTGTGCGGACTCTTATCTGGGAGAACTGGGTTTGATTCCCCATTCCTCCGGTTGCAGCTGCTGGAATGGCCTTGGGTCAGCCATAGCTCTCATAAGAGTTTTCCTTGAAAGGGCAGCTTCTGGGAGAGCTCTCTCAGCCCCACCCACCTCACAGGGTGTTTGTTGTGGGGGAAGGAGATTGTAAGCTGCTCTGAGACGGATTCAGAGAGAAGGGCGGGATATAAATCTACGGTCTTCTTCTTTTCCTCCATGAAATTGCTGAGCTGTCAGGTCAGAACGGATAAAAGGAAGTCCTTCTTCACCCAAAGGGTGATTAACACGTGGAATTCACTGCCACAGGAGGTGGTAGTGGCTACAAACAGATGGCTTCAAGAGGGAATTGGATAAACATCTGGATAAACACATGTGTGTGTATATATATACACACATACATACATTGGCCACTGTGTGACACAGAGTGTTGGACTGGGTGGGCTGGGAGGGGAGGATTGGTGGCTCAGTGGTAGAGCATCTGCTTGGTAAGCAGAAGGTCCCAGGTTCAATCACTCGCCATCTCCGACTAAAAAGGATCCAGGCAAGTAGGCATAAAAAACCTCAGTTTGATACCCTGGAGAGCCGCTGCCAACCTGAGTAGACAATACTGACTTTGATGGACCGAGGGTCTTATTCAGTAGAAGGCAGCTTCATATGTTCATATATATGTTCATTGGCCTGATCCAACATGGCTTCTCTTATGTTCTTATGGAGCAGAGGTCCATCAGGGGCTATTAGCCACAGAGCTTTGATGTAACTCTCTGTCTGGGGCAAGTGATGCTCTGTCTCCTTGGTCCTTGGGGGGGGCAGCAGGGGGAGGGCTTCTAGTGTCCTGGCCCCACTGGTGGACCTCCTGATGGCACCCGGGGGTTTTCTTTTGGCCACTGTGTGACACAGAGTGTTGGACTGCATGGGCCATTGAGGCCATTTTCCTCCTGAGCGGAACTTCTTTCTCTCTTCCTTCCCAGCCGTCAAATTCGGCCGCATGTCCAAGAAGCAGCGGGACAGCCTCCACGCTGAGGTGCAGAAGCAGCTTCAGCAGCAGGCCCAGGGGAGCGAGGCAGGGGCTTCGGCCTACTCCTTGGGAGTCGCTAACGGGCAGCTGAAGCTGGCGCCCTCCCCTGATCTGCTGGAGGCTTCGGCCTGCTCCACCGGCTTGCTGAACGGCCAGGCCCGCCTCAGCCAGCCCCCGGAGGAGACGATGGCGCTGACCTACGCCAATGGGCTGACCAAGAGCCAGAGCCTCCTGAGTGAGGACCTGAGAGCTCCCTTCGCCAAGGAGTTCGGCCCCGATCGCCTCAAGATAGAAGGCCGGGAGAGCATCTACTACACCCTGGGGATGCAGGCGTCACCAGAGCTTTCACGGACAGAGGTCAATGGGGTGAAGCGGCCGGCGGGGAGCACAGTTGGGAATGAGAACCTTGACTTCTACACGGCCCCCAGCTTCACAAGCCTCTTGGAGTCCCCCAATTCTTCCTTGACCGAGATTGGTGAGTGACTGGCTGAGACGCAGTGTTGCAGTGCCCCTGGTCTGCTGTGTTGGAAAATGCATTGTCAGTTTCTTTGAGAGAAAAATATAGGAGATTCAGAGGATATGTTGGTCCTACAGAGGAACTGATTAGCCACTTTGTGAGAAAGGAGGCTGGACTAGATGATCCAGCTGGTCTGACCCAGCAGGGCTCTTCTGATGTTCTTCTCAGGGGAAGGCCTCGGCCTCTCTGCCCTGTTGTTGGCCCTCCAGAGGAACTGGTTGGCCTCTGTGTGAGACAGGAGGCTGGACTAGATGGACCCTCCCTGGTCTGACCCAGCAGGGCTCTTCTGAGGTTCTTCTCAGGGGAAGGCCTCGGCCTCTCTGCCCTGTTGTTGGCCCTCCAGAGGAACAGGTTGGCCACTGGGTGAGACAGGAGGCTGGACTAGATAGACCCTCATTGGTCTGATCCACCAGGCTCCTCTGATGTTCTTCTCAAGGGGAAGGTCTTGGCCTCTCTGCCCTGTCGTTGGCCCTCCAGAGGAACTGGCTGGCCACTGTGTGAGACAGAAGGCTGGACTAGATGGACCCTCCCTGGTCTGACCCAGCAGGGCTCTTCTGAGGTTCTTATCAGGGGAAGGCCTCGGCCTCTCTGCCCTGTTGTTGGCCCTCCAGAGGAACTGGCTGGCCATTGTGTGAGACAGGAGGCTGGACTAGATGGACCCTCACTGGTCTGACCCAGCAGGGCTCTTCTGATGTTCTTCTCAGGGGAAGGCCTTGGCCTCTCTGCCCTGTTGTTGGCCCTCCAGAGGAACTGGCTGGCCACTGTGTGAGACGGGATGCTGGACTAGATGGACCCTCACTGGTCTGATCTACTAGGGGTCTTCTGATGTTCTTCTCAGGGGAGGGCCTCGGCCTCTCTGCCCTGTTGTTGTCCCTCCAGAGGAACTGGTTGGCCACTGTGTGAGACAGGAGGATGGACTAGATGGGCCCTCACTGGTCTGATCCAGCAGGGCTCTTCTGAGTTTCTTAAGCCAGAAAAGGCTGAGCTCCCAGACCCATTTGCTCCCTTGCCTTCCTCAGAGCATCTTACCCAGAATGTCCTCAAGTCCTACCGAGAGACCTGCCAGTTGCGTTTGGAGGACCTCCAGCTACGGCGCTGGGAAGTGTTCACGCGGGAAGAAGTCATCAGCTACCAGAAAAAGGTGAGACGCTCCTTCACTGTCCTCAGGAGGGGGCTGCACGGGATTGGTTCCAAGGCCGTCACCTGACGTCTAAGTCCATTAACGGTATTTTTTAAAATTGTGTTTTGCGCCTTTGTTTGTGTCACTATGCCTGGAAGTCACGGTGACCTCTGGTGACTCTTACTGGGGTACGGAGAACATTCAGAGAAGCGGCTTGATATTGCCTGCCCCTGCCTCCTGACCCTGGTATTCCGAAGAGGCCTCCCATCCAAGTAACTGCCAGAGTTGACCCCGCTTAGCTTCCTAGATCTGACGAGACTGGGCTTGCCTGTGGTGTCCAGGTGTCACACAGCCAGGCCAAGCAGGGCCTTCTGCTGGTTGCCACCACTTTGGCAGGGGGCGGTCTGGAGGGCCCAGAGCACCCAACCACTCCTGTATCTTCCTTATTAATAGATACCTCCTAAGAGAGCCAGTTTGGTGCAGTGGTTAAGTGTGCGGACTCTTATCTGGGAGAACCGGGTTTGATTCCCCACTCCTCCACTTGCAGCTGCTGGAATGGCCTTGGGTCAGCCATAGCTCTCTTATCTGGGAGAAGCAGGTTTGATTCCCCACTCCTCCACTTGCACCTGCTGGAATGGCCTTGGGTCAGCCAGAGCTCTCTTATCTGGGAGAAGCAGGTTTGATTCCCCACTCCTCCACTTGCAGCTGCAGGAATGGCCTTGGGTCAGCCAGAGCTCTCTTATCTGGGAGAACCGGGTTGGATTCCCCACTCCTCCACTTGCACCTGCTGGAATGGCCTTGGGTCAGCCAGAGCTCTCTTATCTGGGAGAACCGGGTTTGATTCCCCACTCCTCCACTTGCAGCTGCTGGAATGGCCTTGGGTCAGCCAGAGCTCTCTTATCTGGGAGAAGCAGGTTTGATTCCCCACTCCTCCACTTGCAGCTGCAGGAATGGCCTTGGGTCAGCCAGAGCTCTCTTATCTGGGAGAACCGGGTTGGATTCCCCACTCCTCCACTTGCACCTGCTGGAATGGCCTTGGGTCAGCCAGAGCTCTCTTATCTGGGAGAACCGGGTTTGATTCCCCACTCCTCCACTTGCACCTGCTGGAATGGCCTTGGGTCAGCCAGAGCTCTCTTATCTGGGAGAAGCAGGTTTGATTCCCCACTCCTCCACTTGCAGCTGCTGGAATGGCCTTGGGTCAGCCAGAGCTCTCTTATCTGGGAGAACCGGGTTGCATTCCCCACTCCTCCACTTGCACCTGCTGGAATGGCCTTGGGTCAGCCAGAGCTCTCTTATCTGGGAGAAGCAGGTTTGATTCCCCACTCCTCCACTTGCACCTGCTGGAATGGCCTTGGGTCAGCCAGAGCTCTCTTATCTGGAAGAACCGGGTTGGATTCCCCACTCCTCCACTTGCACCTGCTGGAATGGCCTTGGGTCAGCCAGAGCTCTCTTATCTGGGAGAACCGGGTTGGATTCCCCACTCCTCCACTTGCAGCTGCTGGAATGGCCTTGGGTCAGCCAGAGCTCTCTTATCTGGGAGAACCGGGTTTGATTCCCCACTCCTCCACTTGCACCTGCTGGAATGGCCTTGGGTCAGCCAGAGCTCTCTTATCTGGGAGAAGCAGGTTTGATTCCCCACTCCTCCACTTGCACCTGCTGGAATGGCCTTGGGTCAGCCAGAGCTCTCTTATCTGGGAGAACCGGGTTTGATTCCCCACTCCTCCACTTGCACCTGCTGGAATGGCCTTGGGTCAGCCAGAGCTCTCTTATCTGGGAGAACCGGGTTGGATTCCCCACTCCTCCACTTGCACCTGCTGGAATGGCCTTGGGTCAGCCAGAGCTCTCTTATCTGGGAGAAGCAGGTTTGATTCCCCACTCCTCCACTTGCACCTGCTGGAATAGCCTTGGGTCAGCCAGAGCTCTCTTATCTGGGAGAACCGGGTTTGATTCCCCACTCCTCCACTTGCACCTGCTGGAATGGCCTTGGGTCAGCCAGAGCTCTCTTATCTGGGAGAACCGGGTTGGATTCCCCACTCCTCCACTTGCAGCTGCTGGAATGGCCTTGGGTCAGCCAGAGCTCTCTTATCTGGGAGAACCGGGTTTGATTCCCCACTCCTCCACTTGCACCTGCTGGAATGGCCTTGGGTCAGCCAGAGCTCTCTTATCTGGGAGAAGCAGGTTTGATTCCCCACTCCTCCACTTGCACCTGCTGGAATGGCCTTGGGTCAGCCAGAGCTCTCTTATCTGGGAGAACCGGGTTTGATTCCCCACTCCTCCACTTGCACCTGCTGGAATGGCCTTGGGTCAGCCAGAGCTCTCTTATCTGGGAGAAGCAGGTTTGATTCCCCACTCCTCCACTTGCACCTGCTGGAATGGCCTTGGGTCAGCCAGAGCTCTCTTATCTGGGAGAACCGGGTTTGATTCCCCACTCCTCCACTTGCACCTGCTGGAATGGCCTTGGGTCAGCCAGAGCTCTCTTATCTGGGAGAAGCAGGTTTGATTCCCCACTCCTCCACTTGCACCTGCTGGAATGGCCTTGGGTCAGCCAGAGCTCTCTTATCTGGGAGAACCGGGTTGGATTCCCCACTCCTCCACTTGCAGCTGCTGGAATGGCCTTGGGTCAGCCAGAGCTCTCTTATCTGGGAGAAGCAGGTTTGATTCCCCACTCCTCCACTTGCAGCTGCTGGAATGGCCTTGGGTCAGCCAGAGCTCTCTTATCTGGGAGAACCGGGTTGGATTCCCCACTCCTCCGCTTGCAGCTGCAGGAATGGCCTTGGGTCAGCCATAGCTCTCTAATCTAGGAGAACTGGGTTTGATTCCCCACTCCTCCACTTGCAGCTGCTGGAATGGCCTTGGGTCAGCCATAGCTCTCTTAATTGGAAGAACAAGGTTTGATTCCTCACTCCTCCACTTGCAGCTGCTGGAATGGCCTTGGGTCAGCCAGAGCTCTCTAATCTAGAACCAGGTTTGATTCCCCAGAATCCCCACTCCTCCACTTGCAGCTGCTGGAATGGCCTTGGGTCAGCCAGAGCTCTCTTATCTGGGAGAAGTGGGTTTGATTCCCCACTCCTCCACTTGCAGCTGCTGGAATGGCCTTGGGTCAGCCAGAGCTCTCTTATCTGGGAGAACCGGGTTGGATTCCCCACTCCTCCACTTGCAGCTGCTGGAATGGCCTTGGGTCAGCCAGAGCTCTCTTATCTGGGAGAACCGGGTTTGATTCCCCACTCCTCCACTTGCACCTGCTGGAATGGCCTTGGGTCAGCCAGAGCTCTCTTATCTGGGAGAAGCAGGTTTGATTCCCCACTCCTCCACTTGCACCTGCTGGAATGGCCTTGGGTCAGCCAGAGCTCTCTTATCTGGGAGAACCGGGTTTGATTCCCCACTCCTCCACTTGCACCTGCTGGAATGGCCTTGGGTCAGCCAGAGCTCTCTTATCTGGGAGAAGCAGGTTTGATTCCCCACTCCTCCACTTGCACCTGCTGGAATGGCCTTGGGTCAGCCAGAGCTCTCTTATCTGGGAGAACCGGGTTTGATTCCCCACTCCTCCACTTGCACCTGCTGGAATGGCCTTGGGTCAGCCAGAGCTCTCTTATCTGGGAGAAGCAGGTTTGATTCCCCACTCCTCCACTTGCACCTGCTGGAATGGCCTTGGGTCAGCCAGAGCTCTCTTATCTGGGAGAACCGGGTTGGATTCCCCACTCCTCCACTTGCAGCTGCTGGAATGGCCTTGGGTCAGCCAGAGCTCTCTTATCTGGGAGAAGCAGGTTTGATTCCCCACTCCTCCACTTGCACCTGCTGGAATGGCCTTGGGTCAGCCAGAGCTCTCTTATCTGGGAGAACCGGGTTGGATTCCCCACTCCTCCGCTTGCAGCTGCAGGAATGGCCTTGGGTCAGCCATAGCTCTCTAATCTAGGAGAACTGGGTTTGATTCCCCACTCCTCCACTTGCAGCTGCTGGAATGGCCTTGGGTCAGCCATAGCTCTCTTAATTGGAAGAACAAGGTTTGATTCCTCACTCCTCCACTTGCAGCTGCTGGAATGGCCTTGGGTCAGCCAGAGCTCTCTAATCTAGAACCAGGTTTGATTCCCCAGAATCCCCACTCCTCCACTTGCAGCTGCTGGAATGGCCTTGGGTCAGCCAGAGCTCTCTTATCTGGGAGAAGTGGGTTTGATTCCCCACTCCTCCACTTGCAGCTGCTGGAATGGCCTTGGGTCAGCCAGAGCTCTCTTATCTGGGAGAAGTGGGTTTGATTCCCCACTCCTCCACTTGCAGCTGCTGGAATGGCCTTGGGTCAGCCAGAGCTCTCTTATCTGGGAGAACCGGGTTTGATTCCCCTCTTCTCCACTTGCACCTGCTGGAATGGCCTTGGGTCAGCCAGAGCTCTCTAATCTAGGAGAACCAGGTTTGATTCCCCACTCCTCCGCTTGCAGCTGCTGGAATGGCCTTGGGTCAGCCGTAGCTCTGGCAGAGGTTGTCCTTGAAAGGGCAGCTGCTGTGAGGTGAGTGGGAAAAGAAGGCACCTTTAACTTTTAAAAAGCTGGCTTGGCTTGGATAAGTGATGTAAAGAGACAAATACCTTCTCTAAGCTGGCCAACAGGGCAGTGGGGTGTTTGAGGGCTGCACAATATGTGTGAAAAAGCCACATTCCCAAGCTGCAGTTTGGCCACCCCTGATTTATGGGTTTTTAAATATATATATATATATATTTCCAACAACAGAATCAGATGACGGAGAGAGAAAAAATTCGCTTTGATTTCAGCCGCTTGTTAAAACCCATTAAGTAATGAGAATCTTTCTCCTCTCTGGAATGGCCAAACAGTGACTCAGTCTGGCAGAGGGAGCCAAATTACCTCAGAGGTTCTGCCTCAACAACGTGGGGATGGATTGTTTTTGGCTTTGAGAACGCGCAGTGGGAAGAGAAAAATATCTGTGGACGGTCGCCAGAGATCAGGGCTCCGGAATAGCTGTTCTTTCGCTTACATATCTGTCTTCTAAGAAATGCATTTCTTCATTTAATCCGTTTTTGTTGTTGTTGTTCAGTCGCACAGTCAAATCCGACTCTTTGTGACCCCATGGGTCACGCCAGGCCCTCCTGTCTTCCACCATCCTCCGAAGTCTGCTCAAATTCATGTTAGTCACATCAGTAATGCTGTCCAGCCATCTCCTCTTTTGCCGTCCCCGTCTTCTTTTGCCTTCTGTCTTTCCCAGCTTCAGGGTCTTCTCCAGTGAGTGCTCCCTTTTCATTTGGGGGCCAAAGTATTTCAGCGTCAGCATCTGACCTTCCAGGGAACAGTGAGGGTTGATATCCCTTAGGACTGACTGATTTAATCTTCTTGCAGTCCAAGGGACTCTCAAGGGTCTTCTCCAGCACCACACCTCGAAGGCATCTATTCTTCTGCGCTCGGCCTTCCTTATGGTCCAGCTCTCACAGCCATACATTACTAGTGGGAATACCATTGCTTTGACTATACGGACTTTTGTTGGCAGGGTGATGTCTCTACTTTTTAATAACGCTGCCTAGCCTTTATCCCCAAATTGGCTTACATTATTCCCCCTCTCCTCCATTTTATTCTCACAACAACCCCCCTACGAGGAAGGTTACAATGAGAGCATTGGATAAGCTCATGGCAGGGGGTTTTTTTGTAGCAGGAACTCCTTTGCATATTAGGCCACACCCCCTAATGTAGCCAATCCTCCTGGAGCTTACAGTAGGCCCTGTCCTAAGAACCCTGTAAGCTCTTGGAGGATTGGCTACGTCAGGGGGGTGCAGCCTAATATACAAAGGAGTTCCTGCTACAAAAAAGGCCCTGCATATTAGGCCACACCCCCTGATGTAGCCAGTCCTCCTGGAGCTTACAATAGGCCCTGTCCTAAGAGAACTGTAAGCTCTTGAAGGATTGGCTACGTCAGGGGGGTGCAGCCTAATATACAAAGGAGTTCCTGCTACAAAAAAGGCCCTGCATATTAGGCCACACCCCCTGATGTAGCCAATCCTCCTGGAGCTTACAGTAGGCCCTGTCCTAAGAGCCCTGTAAGTTCTTGGAGGATTGGCTACATCAGGGAGGTGCGGCCTAATATGCAAAGGAGCTCCCGCTACAAAAAAAATAAAAAGTCCTGCATACAGGAGATCTCGCAACAGTTGTGGACAAGATCCAAACTAGGGATGATCCTGCTTTAGGAAAGGTGCCGCAGCTCCATGTTAGGGCCCCTACTTTGCACGTAGATGGTCCCAGGTTCAATTCATGACATCTCCGGTTGAAAGAACGGAGAAGCTGGGAAAGATCTCTTGCCAAAGATTGCTGAGAGAGTCTGCCACCTGGCATACGCTGGAGGAAACAGGCCGACATTCTGAGGGTACATAAAACAGTTCATGCATAACTTCTGAAGAAGGGACCTATAGCTCAGTGGTAGAGCCTTCTGCTTGGCATGCAGAAGGTCCCAGGTTCAATCCCCGGCATCTCACAGGCAGGTGGTGATGGGAAAGACCTCAGCCTGAGACCCTGGGGAGCCATGGAGAAGGGCCATAGCTCAGTAGCAGAGCCTCTGCTTGGCATGCAGAAGGTCCCAGGTTCAATCCCCAGCATCTCCAGTTGAATGGACTAGGCAGGAGGTGATGGGAAAGACCTCAGCCTGAGACCCTGCATAGCTACAGGGAGGGGCTGTGGCTCAGTGGCAGAGCATCTGCTTGGCATGCAGAAGGTCCCAGGTTCCATCCCCGGCATCTCCAGTTAAAAGAACCAGGCAGGAGGTGATGGGAAAGACCTCAGCCGGAGAGCCATGGAGAGGGGCCATAGCTCAGTAGCAGAGCTTCTGCTTGGCTTGCAGAAGGTCCCAGGTTCAATCCCCAGCATCTCCCAATTACAAGGACCAGGCGGGAGGTGATGGGGAAGACCTCAGCCTGAGACCCTGGAGAGCTATGGAGAGGGGCCATAGCTCAGTGGCAGAGCCTCTGCTTGGCATGCAGAAGGTCCCAGGTTCAATCCCCGGCATCTACCAGTTACAAGGACCAGGCAGGAGGTGATGGGAAAGACCTCAGCATAAGCCCCTGGAGAGATGCTGTCAGTCTGAATGAACAGTAGTGACCTTGATGGACCAAAGGTCTGTCTCAGTAGAAGGTAGCTTCTTGAGTTGTTCTTATTTGGAGAGGGCCTGTGGCTCAGTTGACAGAGTGTCTGCTCAGCATGCAGAAGGTCCCAAGTTCAATCCACAGCATCTCCCGTTAAAAGGATCAGGCAGTAGACGGTGGGAAAGACCTCAGCCTGAGACCCTGGAGAGCGGCTGCCAGTCTGAGTAAGAGTTTACAGTCAGAGTTGTTGTCATGACCCTGGACTTAGTGAGGCCTACAGGCTCCATGGAAGCCTGTATCAGAGTAGCTGCAGGGTGTACATTTCCCAAGATCTTCTGAGAGGGAGGGAAGCAGTTTTGGAAGGAAAACATGCCCAGTGGAGACCAGAGGGGTGGGTCCTGGGAGGAAGGAAATAAAAGGCCCAGCTAGAGAGGCAGAGGTTGTTCTCTCTGGAAAGCCTGAGCTGAGGAGAGGCTGCAACTAGGAGGGTTCCTTCATCCAAAGAGTGGTGAGTCAGTTGAAATTAGAGGAAAGAAACGTATAGTTAGTCACGGCAGGGCTCTTATTTATTTATTTATTTTTGCATCACCTTTGCTGTTTCTACCTTTCATTGTTGCGCTGATCATTAAAACTCACTT
The DNA here is from genome assembly GCF_032191835.1 of Heteronotia binoei. NCBI lineage: Eukaryota > Metazoa > Chordata > Lepidosauria > Squamata > Gekkonidae > Heteronotia > Heteronotia binoei. The sequence continues at coordinate 277,783,721 of NC_083223.1, forward strand.
GTATGTTCTTGAACCCTTACAATCAACTTGTTATCGTTACAATGCCGGGCAGCTTTGTATGTTCTCTTTTGACCCAGCCGTCTTCTTCCTCCCTTCCCCAGTCCGTAGAAGAGATGTGGGAACACTGCGCCTGCCGCGTCACCGAAGCGGTCCAGTACGTGGTGGAGTTCGCCAAGCGGATGGGCGGCTTCATGGACCTGTGCCAAAATGATCAAATCGTGCTTCTCAAAGCGGGTGAGTGACAAGGCTGCGGCTGGAGGTGGGGGAGGGGAAGAAGGCAACCCCCAAGTATCTCCTGGCAGAGAAAGTCTGAGCGACCCGCAAACCAGAGGCAAACCGCACCTCAAAAAGGACATTATAGCATTGGAAAAAGTGCAGAAAAGGGCAACTAGAATGATTAAATGTTTGGAACGCTTTCCCTAGGAAGAAAGGTTAAAACGCTTGGGGCTCTTTAGCTTGGAGAAACGTCGACCGCGGGGTGACATGAGAGAGGATTACAAGATAATGCCTGGGATAGAGAAGGTAGAGAAAGAAGTACTTTTCTCTCTTTCTCACTATACAAGAACTCAACGGCACTCAATGAAATTGCGGAGAAGTTGGTTAGAACTGCTAAAAGGAAGAACTTCTTTCCCCAAAGGGTGATTAACACATGGAATTCACTGCCACAGGAGGTAATGGCAGCTGCAAGCATAGACAGCTTCAAGAGGGGAATGGATAAGCATATGGAGCAGAGGTCCATCAATGGCTACTAGCCACGGTATATTGTTGGAACTCTCTGTCCGGGGCAGTGATGCTCTGTATTCTTGGTGCTTGGGGGGGCACAGTGGGAGGGCTTCTCGCTCCACTGGTGGACCTCCTGATGGCACTTGGGGTTTTTTTGGCCACTGTGTGACATAGAGTGTAGGACTGGATGGGCCATTGGCCTGATCCAACATGATTTCTCTTATGTGGTTAAGTGAGTGGACTCTTATCTGGGAGAACCGGGTCTGATTCCCCACTGCTCCATTTGCACCTGCTGGTATGGCTTTGGGTTAGCCATAGCTCTGACACAGGTTGTCCTTGAAAGGGCAGCTTCTGTCAGAGCCCTCTCAGCCCCACCCGCCTCACAGGGTGTCTGTTGTGGGGGAGGAAGATAAAGGAGATTGTGAGCCGCTCTGAGATTCGGAGTGGAGGGCGGGATATAAATCCAATATCTTCTTTTTCTTCTAAACCCCTGGAACCTTCAGTTGAAGGATCTGGCAGGAGGTAACATTCCTGAGACACTCCGTCCTGAGACTCCAATCCACTACCAGTCTGAATTGAAAGTACTCACTTTGACAGACATAAGAACATAAGGGAAGCCATGTTGGATCAGGCCAGTAGCCCATCCAGTCCAACACTCTGGGTCACATAAGAACATAAGAGAAGCCATGTTGGATCAGGCCAATGACCCATCCAGTCCAACACTCTGTGTCACATAAGAACATAAGAGAAGCCATGTTGGATCAGGCCAATGGCCCATCCAGTCCAACATTCTGTGTCACATAAGAACATAAGAGAAGCCATGTTGGATCAGCCCAATGGCCCATCCAGTCCAACACTCTGTGTCACATAAGAATATAAGAGAAGCCATGTTGGATCAGGCCAATGGCCCATCCAGTCCAACACTCTGTGTCACGTAAGAACATAAGAGAACCCATGTTGGATCAGGCCAATGGCCCATCCAGTCCAACACTCTGTGTCACATAAAAACATAAGAGAACCCATGTTGGATCAGGCCAATGACCCATCCAGTCCAACACTCTGTGTCACATAAGAACATAAGAGAAGCCATGTTGGTCAGGCCAATAGCCCATTGTCCAACACTCTGAGTCACACAGTGGCCAAAAAAAACCAAGTGCCATCAGGAGGTCCACCAATGGGGCTAGAAGCCTTTCCACTGTGCCCCCCCTCCAAGCACCAAGAATACCGAGCATCACTTGCCCCAGACAGAGAGTTCCAACAATACGCTGTGGCTAATAGCCACTGATGGACCTCTGCTCCAGATGTTGATCCAATCCCCTCTTGAATCAGGCTATGCTTGCAGCCGCCACCACCTCCTGTGGCAGTGAATTCCATGTGTTAATCACCCTTTGAGTGAAGAAGGACTTCCTTTTAGGCGTTCTAACCAGACTGCTCAGCAATTTCACTGAGTGCCCACGAGTTGTTGCATTGTGAGAAAGGGAGAAAAGGACTTTTTTCTCTACCTTCTCTATCCCATGCATAATCTTGTAAACCTCTGTCATGTCACTTCAGTCGACGTTTCTCCAAGCTAAAAACCCCCAAGCATTTGAACCTTTCCTCATAGGGAAAGTGTTCCAGCCCTTGAATCATTCCAGTTGCCCTTTTCTGCACTTTTTCCAATGCTATAATATCCTTTTTGAGGTGCGGTGACCAGAATTGTACACAGTACTCCAATTGAGGCCGCACTATCGATTTATACAGGGGCATTGGGGTACTGATACCAATGGTCTGATTCGGTATAAGGCAACTTCACGCGTTTGTTCACCCAGGTGCCATGGAAGTGGTTTTGGTGAGAATGTGTCGTGCCTTCAATTCCGAAAACCGGACCGTCTTCTTCGAAGGCAAATTCGCGGGGCCGGAGCTCTTCAAATCCCTTGGTATGAGAACATTGCATTCTCTTGAGACCGTTTGTTTGTTTGTTTGGTGTAGCGGTTAAGTGTGCAGACTCTTATCCGGGAGAACCATGTTTCTGTTCCCACTCCTCCACTTGCACCTGCTAGCATGGCCATGGGTCAGCCATGAACCTGAACCAGCTTCCGCTGGGATCAAACTCAGGTCATGAGCAGAGAGATCACAGTACTGCAGGTGGCTTAGGCAAGGGCAAGGAAAAGGAAAGGAAAGGTCCCCTGTGCAAGCACCAGTCGTTTCCAACTCTGGGTGACGTTGCTTTCACAACGTTTTCACGGCAGACTTTTTGCGGGGTGGTTTGCCATCGCCTTCCCCAGTCATCTACGTTTTTTGTGGGGGGGAATATTAGAAAGTTTGTCAAACCTTAGAGCAAAATTCTCACAGGGGGGTTGAACAAGGGAGCCCAGAATCAAGAGGTTTTTTTTGGGGGGGGGGGCGGGCGGGAAAGAAAGAAAGAAAGAAAGAAAGAAAGAAAGAAAGAAAGAAAGAAAGAAAGAAAGAAAGAAAGAAAGAAAGAAAGAAAGAAAGAAAGAGAAAGAAAGAAAGAGAAAGAAAGAAAGAAAGTTTAGAGATTCTGGAGCTCCGTTCGTGTGAGTTCCTGCCCAAAATGAGGCCTGGAAACAGAAAAGATTTGTCATTAACGTCTGGTTCTTTTCCCCTGCCAGGATGCAATGACTTGATCAACTCCATTTTTGACTTTGCAAACAGTCTCTGCTCTTTGCACTTCTCCGAGAACGAAATTGCCCTTTTCACGGCACTGGTGCTTATTAACTCAAGTAAGAAACATCAGTTCAACTCTCTCCTTCGGCTGATTTCCAAAAGTCTTTTTTCGAGTTCCCATCATGAGCGCTGATGTACCTACAGTCTTTTGAGGCGTGGGCTTGAGAGCAGTGCTCCTCCCCCAAGCTTTTGAACTTGTGGGTAGGTCTGGAATTCTGATGTCAAGCACACAACCACAAAATGGCCGCCGCAGGAGACGGAGCCACCCTGAAAATGGTGGCCACCGCTTACTTTCAGTCACGCAGGGAAGAGCCTCGTGTTGCGGTAGCCGCTGCTGCCGAAGCAAGGTTTTTTGAAAATGTGCACAGCCAATCAAATACCCAATCAAAAGCCTCGCGGGTCAAAAGCCCTACCGGCTCCACCCACTTTCTAAAAACACAGCTACCTCATTGGGGTCTCCTGCCCTAGAGAATCATATATCTCAACATGTCAGGCTATGGAGACTCAAGGCCGTATTCATTGAAAACAATGTATACTTTATTGGAAACTCATGGCAAGATACAAAAGTTGAGACTAATACCTGAGGCTAGGGGTCTCTGGGTCTTACGGAATTCGACATCAAAGCATTTCTAAACAAAGTCTTGATTCTCATAACAAAGGGACCGAAGGTGCAAACTTTCCCATGAGAGCTCCCCCTTATCTCTCTGCCTTGGGGAGGATGCTGGCCGGACGTAGTATCTATTAAGGGCCGCATTCCTTCTCTCCTTTCACACTGTATACAAGGTTAACACTTCAAAGAGCCCCTCCTTTGATATGCATGTTAGTTACAGTAGAACAAAAGGTTTGGGGTTGAACATATGAACACATGAAGCTGCCTTATACTGAATCAGACCCTCGGTCCATCAAAGTCAGTATTGTCTTCTCAGACTGGCAGCTGCTCTCCAGGGTCTCAAGCTGAGGTTTTTCACACCTATTTGCCTGGACCCTTTTTTGGAGATGCCGGGGATTGAACCTGGGACCTTCTGCTTCCCAAGCAGATGCTCTACGACTGAGCCACCGTCCCTTCCCTAACTGGCAGCGGCTCTCCAGGGTCTTAAGCTGAGGTTTTTCACACCTACTTGCCTGGACCCTTTTTTGGAGATGCCGGGGGTTGAACCTGGGACCTTCTGCTTCCCAAGCAGATGCTCTACCACTGAGCCACCGTCCCTTCCCTAACTGGCAGCGGCTCTCCAGGGTCTCAAGCTGAGGTTTTTCACACCTATTTGCCTGGACCCTTTTTAGTTGGAGATGCCGGGGATTGAACCTGGGACCTTCTGCTTCCCAAGCAGATGCTCTACCACACAAACGCCACAAACTATATCCAGAGCAGATACGACGTACAAAATATTCCATACAAAGAATGTCAAATCCCATAATTTATGCAGGCAAATTATGCACTGCACTCACGTATGTAAGTGTGATATATTTTTTTCACTGGGAGAGGGCTGGTGGTGTGTGAATGTCCTTCTGATATTTTTGTATAATAGTTTATTTTGTTAGTGGTCCCAGGTGTGATGAAGGCTGGAAAGAAACAGGTACTTCCATCTATTGGCTTGTCACCGCACTACTTTGGTACATGTTTTGGACATTTGGACTGGTTTCTATATACTTCTCAGCAAATTGGTCACTCTCTTGCCTTTTTTGTTGTGTAATCCATTATAGTCACCTCTCTCGGATTGTATTCAATCCCCAGGTGGGGGCAAGGGATCCCTTGATTTGGAGTCCCTCCCCCTGCTTCAGGGTCATCAGAAAGCGGGGGGGGGGAGGCAAATGTCTGCTGCACACTCCATTATTCTGTATGGAGACCGATTCCCATACAGTATAATGGAGAATTGATCTGCGGGTATCTGGGGCTCTTGAGGGGGGGCTGTTTTTTTGAGATAGAGGCACCGAAATTTCATTATAGCATTTGGTGCCACTCCTCAAAAGACCCTCCAAGTTTCAAAAGGATTGGACCAGGGGGTCCAATTTTATGAGCCCCAAAAGAAGGTGCCCCTATCCTTCATTATTTCCTATGGAAGGAAGGCATTGAAAAGGTGTGCGGTCCCTTTAAATGTGATGGCCAGAACTCCCTTTGGAGTTCAATTATGCTTGTCACACCCTTGCTCCTGGCTCCGCCCCCATTGTCTCCTGGCTTCACCCCCAAAGTCCCCAGCTCTTTCTTGAATTGGACTTGGCAACCCTAATCAGATAACTTCTGACTCCTGAGCTAGTAGAGAATAGAGAAATTTGACTTAAACTTGCTTTTCAAGTGTAGCTAATGAAGAGCGTCACTGAATTGCCTTGAGGGCAAGAGAAAGCTCCGTGGGGCATGCGTGTCTCGCCACACGCTTCAAAAGGGGACCGCCTGGCGCATGTTGGGCACTACTGAGGGAGGTGGTGTTAAGTTAAAAGTTACATGGAAAGAGAGAGATCTGAACCAGAGGAAGGAAGCACAGCGTTTCCGGGTGGTCGCCTGGAGGCAACTCTCTATTCGGCCTAGGCGATCGCTGGATTTTTGTGCCTGCTATACTCGCAGCTGGCTGATTTCCCCCTCTTCTTTTTTTTCCCTCTTGGGCAGATCGTCCCTGGCTGCAGGAAAAGAGCAAGGTGGAGAGGCTGCAGAACAACCTGGAACTGGCCTTCAAACACATGTTGCGGAAGAACCATCGGGAAGGCATCTTGGCCAAGGTGGGCGTCTTCGTGTGTTTGAAGTTGGAAGTAGCGTTGAGGGTTACAGCAGACAGGATGCTGGGAAATCCATGATCAGATTGTCCTAGTCGCAGTTAGCCTGAAATAGGACACCTTGTGTGTAAGTTTCCCCCCCACCACCACTCAAGTCCAGGGTTGCCAGCAAGCAACTGGCAAGAGGGCTGTGGTGGAGACAGTGGAGTAGAACAGGGTGTCAGGCTCCCAGCCTTGGATGGCATACCACTTGGGAAAAGCTGGTGCAAAATGCAGTGGGTATTCGGGCAGTTATTCGGCCAGCGGGTATTCGGGCTGTATTCGGCTGGTGGTACACCATTTCCACTGGCTACCTATTGAATACCAGATTCATTTCAAGGTTCTGGTACTGACTTCCAAAGCCCTGCACGGCCTGGCACTGAAATATCTGAGGGACTGCCTCTCCCCGTACATGCCCTGAAGTGCTTTCCACACAGAAAACCAACACCTCCTGGTTTTTCCCAGCCCTGAGGATGTCCTCCTAGCCTCAACCAGACCAGGGCTTTTTCTGCTGTGGCCCCGACCTGGTGGAACATGCTCCCATCAGAAGTTAGGACCCTGACAGGTTTGCTGCCTTTTTGAAGGGGGTGTAAGAGAGAGCTGTTCTGCCAGGCCTTCAGGTGAGGCAGCGGGCATCCGAATTTAATTAAACTGACCTCCCTTGCTGAAGCATTTTACCTTTTATGGCCCATCTGAAATATGTCATCATTGGTTATTGGCCAGCGGGAAATTGTACAACCACCTTTGTCTCCTGCTCTGAACCGGGAGGTTCCATTTGTTTTAATGTACTGATGTGACTGGTTGTAATGTTTTAAATGTTTGACTATGTTGTAATCCGCCCTGAGCCCATCCGCGGGGTAGGGCGGAATATAAATTTACTAAAATAAATAAAAATAAATAAACCAAAAGGAAAAATGAGGCCTATTCTCCTGACAGGAAATTCTGACCACAGAGTTTCTGGGGATTGCTAGAGTTACCCCATCACTTCCGGGTAGCCCCAGGAATCCCCAGAAACTCTGTGGTCAGAACTTCCTGTCAGGAGGAGAAGCTTCAGAGGGTTGTGGGAGGAGACAGCATTCACAGCGAACAATTAACATAGAAAAACGAGGCCTTTCTCTTTGCAGGAAGTTCTAACCATAGAGTTTCTAGGGATTGCTAGAATTACCCTTGTCACTTCCAGGTAGCCCTAGGAATCATCAGGAACTTTATGGCCAGCGCCTCCTGTAAGGTTTTTCTTTTTTAATTGTTAAAAAGATTTCAGGTTTTCATGGCTGGTAACATCGTTAGGGTTTGTAGAATCTTTCGGGCTCAAGTGCCGTGTTCTACTGGAGAAAGTTTTTCTTCCAGATGTTTCGTTCTCGGCTGCGGAGAACATCCTCAGTGGCGTTGCAGTCGGAGCAGGCGCTCTGACCTTCTTGGCTGCTGTGCATTGAGTGGACAGGGACATTGAGGGGAGGGATGGTGGCTCAGTGGTAGAGCATCTGCTTGGGAAGCAGAAGGTCCCAGGTTCAATCCCTGGCATCTCCAAAAAAGGGTCCAGGCAAATAGGTGTGAAAAACCTCAGCTTGAGACCCTGGAGAGCCGCTGCCAGTCTGAGAAGACAATACTGACTTTGACGGACCAAAGGTCTGATTCAGTATAAGGCAGCTTCATATGTTCATATGTTCAAGAAGGTCTGAGCGCCTGCTCCGGCTGCAACGCCACTGAGGATGTTCTCCGCAGCTGAGAACGAAACATCTGGAAGAAAAACTTTCTCCAGTAGAACACGGCACTTGAGCCCGAAAGATTCTACAAACCCTAATTTTCTTTTTTAATTGTTCACTTTGAATGCTGTCTCCCCCACAACCCTCTGACGCCTCTTCTCCTTACAGGAAGTTCTGACCACAGAGTTTCTGGGGATTGCTAGAGTTACCCTCGTCACTTCCGGTAGTCCTAGGAATCATCAAGGACTCTATGGTCAGAACTCCCTGTAAGGAGAAGAGGCCTCGTTTTTCTTTTCATTTTTTTTCTCTACAGGAGGATCACTCCCCACTAAAGTTGCCAATCCCCAGGTGGGGGCAGGGGATCTCCCAGTTTGGAGGCCCTCCCCCCGCTTCAGGGTCATCAAAAAGCGGGGGGAGGCGAGGGAAATGTCTGCTGGGAACTCTATTATTCCCTAAGGAGGCTTATTCCCATAGAAAATAATGGAGAATTGATCTGCGGGTATCTTGGTCTCTGGGGGTCCTGTTTTTTTGAGGTAGAGGCATCAGATTTTCAGTATACCATCCAGTGGCTCTCCCCAATATACTCCCTAAGTTTCAAAAAGATTGGGCCAGGGGGTCCAATTCTATGAGCTCCCAAAGAAGGTGCCCCTATCTTTCATTATTTCCTATGGAAGGAATGCATTTAAAAGGTGTGCGGTCCCTTGAAATGTGATGGCCAGAATTCCCTTTGGAGTTCAATTATGCTTGTCACACCCTAGCTCCTGGTTCCACCCCAATGTCTCCTGGCTCCAACCCCCAAAGTCTCCTGGCTCCACCCCCAAAGTCCCCAGATATTTCATGAATTTGACTTGGCAACCCTATTTCTCAGTCTTGTATGTCACATTCCTCTCAAGTCCCCTTGGAGACTTGGCCTGCCAATAAGAGTTTGAGAGAGAGAATGACCTTCTTCTCCCCTCTTGTGTCCCCCTTCCCCTCCTTCTATGCGACAGCTGCCCTCGAAAGCCAAGCTCCGGAGCCTCTGCAACCAGCACATGGAGAAGCTGCGCTCTTTCCGCCAGATGTACCCCATCATCGTCCACGCCGTCTTCCCGCCACTCTACAAAGAGCTGTTCAGCTCGGACTGCGACCCTCCCCAGGGGACGATGGGGGAGTAATGCCCTCCTCCCCGGTCCCAAGAAGAGGCCAGCACCCGGAGGTCTCTCCCCGTCTCTCCGCCTCTCTCCGATTTGCTGTGTTGCCCTCCGAGGCCGACGCTGGAGAACCCAGGACGGGGGTACGGGAGGGCAGGAGAACCCGAGACCAAAATTCAGAGCCTGTTTCTATGCATTCCTGTCTGAAGAGCGTGATCAGGAACAAACGGGCCGAGCGGGATGCCCGGGGTGAGGTGAGGGGCTGGGGAGGGGCTTTGTCCTGGCTTCTGACATCAGGTTCGGTACGTGAACCTCAGAGTCGCTTCGTGCCTGGTGGAAAAAAAAGAAGGGCGAGCTCCCAGCTGCCCCCCAACACAGGAACGGTGGGGTTGAGTTGTGTAAGCAATATTGACGAAGATGCTCGGAGAGGCTGGGTGCTGTGTGAAGCACAAACTGTTAATTAAAGGAGGGTCTTGTGGCCACAGGGTACTCCCGCGAGGAGGAAGTTTAGGGTTCTTTTATTTTATTTTTCTCTCTGCGACGTGGTCTCATTGGACGGGCAGAGTCCGGTTAGCTGCAGTTAATCCCACCGCCAAGACGGCTAACTCGGACGGCTCCCCCAAATACCTCATTTTTTCGCTGACTTAACGGCATGAGACTCAACCAAGCTGTTCCGTATGTATTCTCCCGCCCCCCGAAACCAAGTTTTTAAGAAATAATATATTATATATTAAATATATATATATATCTATTTTTGTGGACAGATGTGGTTCTATAAGATAGATCTCTATTTTTAAGTGTCTGACCGCTTCTTTATTTGAAAACGAAGGAGACCTGATTTCTCTCTCTTTCTCTTTTTTTTTCCTCTGGGTCAGCAAGACTGACTTCTTGTATGAGATTCTAACAACCAGCAACTTCTGAGGAATAGATTTCCGTGGATCCGAGCCCCGTGTGCCAAGAACACACTGCTATTAATCAGAGCCAATTTATAGGCTCTGTAATTAATAATAACTGAAAGGCAAACTCTCAAGACAATCTTAAAAATGTCTGTGCAGCCGTTTTCGTCTCTCAGCCTCAGATATTAACGGGATATGCCCACTCCTTGCACGATCAATCGAAATGGCAACATGGGATCTATTTGCAATATTATGCGTTCCATCCGTAGTGGATGGTGGGGGAGAGACTTGTGACCCACGGAATGTTGATAAATGGCACAACTGCTGTGAGCAGAGTGAGAGTTTGGTCCTTAAACCCCAAAAGGAGTCTTAGCCAAGATACACGGGTCAATCTGTCGGCAGGAGGCAAATAGGATGCCAAGGAAGCTATTAGAGATGGCGTGATTTGAACTCGCCACCATCCAAGCTTTTTATTCTTTCGAAAGCACTTTCTTCTGCAGTGCAGCAAAGTCGGTCACCGCTCTACAGAAGTGCATTAATTTCCTGCCAGTTTAATTGGCTTGGCTTCCCCCAAAGAATCCTAGGTTTTATCATTTCCTGAGAGGCTAAGAACTCACCCTTCTGACGAAGAGAAGGCTAGAGAACATGCAAACAGTCCTTTAATTGTCTCTTTCCCTAGGTTAGTCACTTGGTTTAAGAAAGCTTTAAGAGCCCCATGGCGCAGAGTGTTAAAACTGCAGTACCGCAGTCCTAAGCTCTGCTCACAATCTGAGTTCGATTCCTGGCAGTAGCTAGGTTTTCAGGTAGCCGGCTCAAGGTTGACTCGACCTTCCATTCTTCCGAGGTCAGTAAAATGAGTCCCCAGCTTGCTGGGGGGGAAAGCGTAGATGACTGGGGAAGGCAATGGCAAACCACCCCGAAAAAGCCTGCCGTGAAAATGTTGTGAAAGCAACGTCACCCCAGAGTCGGAAACGACTGGTGCTTGCACAGGGGACCTTTTCTGTTTCCTTTAAGAAAGCTTAGTTGATTTAATTCTGTATGAGCGACCAATGAAACATGCAGATACTTGGCACATGAATAAAACAACACTTCTGAAGCAAAAAAAAAGGCGGGGGGGGGGGGCAAACGGTCTTTGTTTTTAAGAAATGTATATTCCAGCCTTCACAATATAAAAAGAGGCGTTCCTTCGAAAATGCTTTCCCACCACTCCTGGCTTTTTTTCTTCTTATCAGGAACTCCTTTGCGTATTAGTCCACGCCCCCCTGATGTAGCGAATCCTCCAAGAGCTTAGAGTAGGCCCTGCGCAAAGAGCCCAGTAAGCTCTTGGAGGATTGGCTACCTCAGGGGGGCGTGGCCTAATATGCAAAGGAGCTCCTGCTCCAAAACAAAAAAAAAAGACAGCTTGGTTAAGAATTTGCATGACGGACCGCCACTTTTTAATTGGATCAAAAGATTCTGGATCAAATGATCTTCCCCTGCCCCCCCGTTTTGCCGATCAACGATGCATACCATTTGGATATTTTTAAAAATAGAAGAACAGTGTAGGACTATCGTAAATAAATCAGGGTTAATGGAATCTCTGCCAGTCTGTCTGTTTCCTCCCCACCCTCTCTCTCTCTCTCTCTGTTATAGTTTTTTTTAACAAGTTAAATAATTCAACTCAATTGGCTTAAAAGTCAGGCAGTATTAATTATAGTAAAAAAAACAGAGGTTAGCCATAATATTTTCCGTTCGAGGTCGTATTACTTTGGAGGGGTACCTGGATCACAAGCCTGTACCCTTAAAAGTTCGGTATAAAGGGGTTTCTTAGCTTTTTCTCTTTTTTTATTCCCCCTTTTCCAATTTTAATGCTCTTGATTATTATGTTATGAAAACGTCTTCATAACCTGAAGGCTATTTTTGAAAAGAGAAAATTATATACTTTTTTTTACGAGACACGTGGTTTTTATACGATGGAGGCGAAATTTGTCCTTTTCTGGGGGGAATGCGTGTTCATCGAACGTTGCCAACCTCAGCACGGGAAATCCTTGGGGATTCGGGAGAGAAGCCTGAAGAGGAGAGGGGTTTGGAAAGAAATGACCTTAACACAGTATTAGTGCTGAAGAGATCAGCCGTTTTCTCCAGGGGAACTGATCTCTCTGGTCTAGAGGTCAGTTGTAATTCCAGGAGATCTCCAGGCCTCGCCGGGAAGTTGGCAACCTTCTGTTCATCCCTCCCTAAGCCCGGGGGAGGGATGGAAGTTTGAATGTAATTCGCTGTAAAAGATGTTGAATGTAGTTCATCGTTCTTTGAGGTTTCTGCCCCATGGGGAATCAGTTTCAACCGTTCCATCAGGGGTGGAATTCTAGCAGGAGCTCCTTTGCCTATTAGGCCACACCCCTCTGATGTAGCCAACCCCCAAGAGCTTACGGGGGTGGAATTCTAGCAGGAGATCCTTTGCATATTAGGCCACACCCCTCTGATGTAGCCAACCCCCAAGAGCTTACGGGGGTGGAATTCTAGCAGGAGATCCTTTGCATATTAGGCCACACCCCTCTGATGTAGCCAACCCCCAAGAGCTTACAGGGGCGGAATTCTAGCAGGAGATCCTTTGCATATTAGGCCACACCCCTCTGATGTGGCCAATCCCCCAAGAGCTTACAAGGCTAGCTCTTGGAGGATTGGCTACATCAGGGGGGTGGGGCCTAATATGCAAAGGAGCTGCTGCTAGAATTCCACCGTGGGTTCCATCATTTCTTCTGCTTCGTGGCCAAGAAAGCCCCAAGTCCATCGTTTCCATCCCATGCTTTGCACAAACCTTCTCAAGTTACAAACCCTGTCACCTTCTCAGGTACGGAGCTTCTGCATACATGGGGTTTTCTTAGTCACTTCAACAGAGGGGAGTCCCGTGGTACGTCCCGAGCTGCCTTTCTTGCGGAAACAAACAGGGGAAAGCTTTACGAGGAAAGGAGGGAGAGAGAACTCGGCGGGCCACGCCAGGTTTCTGGGAGGAAGGGTGGAATAAAGATGGAGGCGAGCGACGCAGGACAACAGAGCTCCACGTGTGCGTGAAGAGCTCCGTCCTCTGCAAAAGCTCCCTGCTGAAGTGACAAACTGGAGAACCAGAACAGCACCCAAATCTGGGTGTCTGTTTTTAAAAATATATATATTCTATGTAACTCCTTCCCAAAAAGACTACTAAGTGTGAACGAATATTCCGGGGGTTACAGGATCCGGATTGAGAAACTCCTTGAGATTTGGGGATGGAGCCTGGGGTGGAGTGGAGCACAAGGCCAGAGAGCCCGCCCTCCAACGCATCCCTTTTCTGATCTCTGTAACCTGAAGATGAGCAGTAATTCCAGGGGATCCTCAGGTCTCACCTGGAAGGTGGCATCCCTAGCGGCTTTATGGGATGCAGGGCTTTGGAGTTGTCTCACAGCGCAAAGGGCTGGTTCGGGCCAGCGGTTAAGTGTGCGGACTCTTATCTGGAGGAACCGGATTTGTTGCCCCACTCCGCCACACACACCTGCTGATGTGACTTTGGGTCAGCCCCATGTTCTTGCAGAGCTTTTTCTCTCAAGAGCAGTTTCTGTCAGCGCTCTCTCAGCCCCACCTATCTCACAGGATGTCTGTTGTGGGGAGGGAAAGGAGATTATAAGACGCTCGGTGACTCCTTCAGGTAGAGAAAGGTGGGGTATAAGTCCAATCTCCTCCTCTTCTCCTTCTTCCTTCTTCCTCCTCCTTCCTTCTTTTTCATCCTTCTTCTTCCTTCTGCTTTCTTCTTCCTTCTCCTTCTGCTTTCTTCTTCCTCCTCCTTCTTTTTCATCCTTCTTCCTTCTGCTTTCTTCTTCCTCTCCCCTCCTTCTTCTGCTTTCTTCTTCTTCATCCTTCTTCTTCCTTCTGCTTTCTTCTTCCTTCTCCTCCTCCTCCTGCTTTCTTCTTCTTCCTCCTCCTTTTTCATCCTTCTTCCTTCTGCTTTCTTCTTCCTCCCCCTCCTTCTTCTGCTTTCTTCTTCTTCATCCTTCTTCTTCCTTCTGCTTTCTTCTTCCTTCTCCTCCTCTTTCTGCTTTCTTCTTCTTCCTCCTCCTTCTTTTTCATCCTTCTTCCTTCTGCTTTCTTCTTCCTTCTCCTCCTTCTGCTTTCTTCTTCTTCCTCCTTCTTTTTCATCCTTCTTCCTTCTGCTTTCTTCTTCCTCCCCCCTCCTTCTTCTGCTTTCTTCTTCCTTCTCCTCCTCCTTCTACTTTCTTCTTCTTCCTCCTCCTTCTTTTTCATCCTTCTTCCTTCTGCTTTCTTCTTCCTCCCCCCTCCTTCTTCTGCTTTCTTCTTCTTCATCCTTCTTCTTCCTTCTGCTTTCTTCTTCCTTCTCCTCCTTCTGCTTTCTTCTTCTTCCTCCTCCTTCTTTTTCATCCTTCCTTCTGCTTTCTTCTTCCTCCCCCTCCTTCTTCTGCTTTCTTCTTCATCATCCTTCTTCTTCCTTCTGCTTTTTTCTTCCTTCTCCTCCTCCTTCTGCTTTCTTCTTCTTCCTCCTCCTTCTTTTTCATCCTTCTTCCTTCTGCTTTCTTCTTCCTCCCCCTCCTTCTTCTGCTTTCTTCGTCATCATCCTTCTTCTTCCTTCTGCTTTCTTCTTCCTTCTCCTCCTCCTTCTGCTTTCTTCTTCTTCCTCCTTCTTTTTCATCCTTCTTCCTTCTGCTTTCTTCTTCCTCCCCCTCCTTCTTCTGCTTTCTTCTTCCTTCTCCTCCTCCTTCTGCTTTCTTCTTCTTCCTCCTCCTTCTTTTTCATCCTTCCTTCTGCTTTCTTCTTCCTCCCCCTCCTTCTTCTGCCTTCTTCTTCTTCATCCTTCTGCTTTCTTCTTCCTTCTCCTCCTCCTTCTGCTTTCTTCTTCTTCTTCCTCCTCCTTCTTTTTCATCCTTCCTTCTGCTTTCTTCTTCCTCCCCCCTCCTTCTTCTGCTTTCTTCTTCATCATCCTTCTTCTTCCTTCTGCTTTCTTCTTCCTTCTCCTCCTCCTTCTGCTTTCTTCTTCTTCCTCCTTCTTTTTCATCCTTCTTCCTTTTGCTTTCTTCTTCCTCCCCCCTCCTTCTTCTGCTTTCTTCTTCATCATCCTTCTTCTTCCTTCTGCTTTCTTCTTCCTTCTCCTCCTCCTTCTGCTTTCTTCTTCTTCCTCCTTCTTTTTCATCCTTCTTCCTTCTGCTTTCTTCTTCCTCCCCCCTCCTTCTTCTGCTTTCTTCTTCCTTCTCCTCCTCCTTCTGCTTTCTTCTTCTTCCTCCTCCTTTTTTTTCATCCTTCTTCCTTCTGCTTTCTTCTTCCTCCCCCCTCCTTCTTCTGCTTTCTTCTTCATCATCCTTCTTCTTCCTTCTGCTTTCTTCTTCCTTCTCCTCCTCCTTCTGCTTTCTTCTTCTTCCTCCTCCTTCTTTTTCGCCCTTCTTCCTTCTGCTTTCTTCTTTCTCCCCCCTCCTTCTTCTGCTTTCTTCTTCATCATCCTTCTGCTTTCTTCTTCCTTCTCCTCCTCCTTCTGCTTTTTTCTTCTTTATCCTTCTTCTTCCTCCTTCTTCTTTCTGCTTTCTTCTTCTTCTCCTTCTTCCTTCTCCTCCTCCTGCTTTTTTCTTCTTTATCCTTCTTCTTCCTCCTTCTTCTTTCTGCTTTCTTCTTCTTCTCCTTCTTCTTCCGTCTTCTTTTTTCTTTTTCTTAAGACTGGATGCGGTGTGCTTTAGTCATCATAGTTGTGTTGGCACAGAAAGACGGATGGACCCATTTCTTAGGCGGACTCCTTTCCTCCAGCCGCCCCCAGCTTTGGGGCTTCCATCCTGGGCAAAAGCCCCTCCTTGCCACATCCATCTCCTAAAAACTTTTGGTGGGCGGCAGAAAGGTGTCAGCAGGCACTGCCATGCCCGAGGGTGTCCCGTTGGGGACCCCTGAGCTGGAGGCTGCACTGAGCCCCCTGGTGGCTTCTAGATTGTGCTGAATCACTAGGGTTGCCAATCCCCAGGTGGTGGCAGGGGATCCCCTGGGTTGGAGGCTCTCCCCCCTGCTTTAGGGTTAACTAAAAGCAGGGGGTGGGGAGGGAAATGTCTGCTGGGCACTCCATTATTCCCTTTGGAGACCAGTTCCCATAGGGGATAATGGAGAATTGGTGGGTATCTGGGGCTCTTCAAGGGCTGTTTTTGAGGCAGAGGCACCAAATTTGCAGCATAGCATCTGGTGCCGCTTCTCAAAGCACCCCCCAAGTTTCAAAAAGATTGAACTCGGGGGTCCAGTTCTACGAACCCCAGAAGACGGTGCCCCTCTCCTTCATGATTTCCGAATGGAGGGAAGGCGTTTGAGAAGTGTGCGGTCCCTTTAAATGTGGTGGCCAGAACGCCTTTTAGAGCTCAATCGTGCTTGTCACACCCTTGCTCCTGGCTCCACCCCCAAAGTCCCCAGATATTGCTTGAGTCGGACCAGGCAATCCTTGCACACCCCCTGAAAAAGGCCTTTGTCTTGAATGCTCCTGGGATTTCCAACTAGGACTCGAGACCATGGCTTATTTTGTAGCAGGAGCTCCTTTGCATATTAAGCCACACACACCCTGATGTCGCCAGTCCTCCAAGAGCTTACAGTAGGCCTTGTACGAAGAGCTCTGTAAGCTCTTGGAGGCTTGCCTACATCATAGGGTTGTGGCCTAATATGCAAAGGAGTTCCAACTACAAAATGGACGATCAGAATTCACCCACAAACCACCCTGTTCTCCCAATGCTGTCGTCAGCGACCATCTTCTCTCGCGCCGTGCGCTCGTTTCTCGAACAAACGAACTTTGGAATGGGCCTGCAGGAACGGTGACCTGTTACGCCAAAGCTTTTTCCACCAGCAGGTGTGTTAGGGCAGTGAAATTTCGGCAATACGGCCCTCCTTTGGCAAAGGCAGGGCCTGGGATAAAATGCTGCAGATTTGGGGACGTTGCTTAGGAGAAATCTGGTTGGAATTTGCACCAGGGCGGTGGGGGGGGATGAATGCACGATCTGGCAAATTACATTTGCAGCTCGGTAGCAAAACACTTGCCAGAGGAATTGCTAAGTCATCGACTTTTGTGACTTGCTTTAAAGGGAAATGGGGAGCTGTGTCAAGCTCTGATATACCTGGCGACAAGGGTGGAATTCTATCAGGAGCTCCTTTGCATATTAGGCCACCCCCCCCCCCCGATGTAGCCAATCCTCCAAGAGCCTCCAAGGCTCTTTTTTGTAAGCTCTTGGAGGATTGGCTACGTCGGGGTGTGTGTGGCCTAATATGCAAAGGAGCTCCTGATAGAATTTCACCCCTGCCCGGCTGGTAGTCTGCGTTTGGCTGCCTGGGTAACCGTTCCCGCTAGCCTGCTTTGGAACTCCGGCTGTCTCGTTTTCCTCTGTCACGATCTTCATCTTTTTAAGGAAAAAGAAAAACCTCTGCCATTATTTTTGTTTTGTCGAAAGAGAAAAAAAAAGAATCCGTCTGAAATATTTGAACGGATTTTTTTTTGTTATGTAAATATGTTTAAAAAATGTAATTTTTTTTTAAAAAGGCGAACTTTAGAGCCATCATTCTTAAAAGATGTACAACAGAGAAGTTTTAGGTGACTTTTAATTTAATTAAACGAGTGTGCATATTAACGTGATTTGTGTTCCTTTGTCTAGTTCCATTGCCCGGAGTTCATGTTTCTCAAACGACAACAAAAAAACTGTGGAAAAATAACGAAAAATTAATGAAAGATATTTCAGAATTGTAATAGATAATTGAACACCTCAACTTCACACATTATTACATGTAATTACATATTATAGCATCTTGTCAAAAATACAAGGTGTAAAGTACAAGGAATAAAATATTCAGAAGTGCTTGCAGTTACGCACGTCCATATCCAGCTTGAAATACTTGAAGACTCTTCGCCCGACTCCGTGGGACAATTAAAGTGCCAGCATCAAATGTGTTCCAATTGCAGATAATTCTTGTTCTTCAGCAAACAATTTATGATGTTAAGACATTGCTTTAAACTTCTTTTCTTTAAAGACGTTTAATATTTTTTTATTTATTTTTGATTTATACCCCGCCTTTCCCACAAGTGGCTCAGGACGGCTCCCAACAAATAGTCATACTTAAAATTAAACAAGTATTTAAATATATAAACAATTAAAACATTTAAAACAGTTAAAACCTTAAAACCATTAAACATTACAAAAATATGTATAACAGGAGTCTGGCAAAGCTACATTTAGTTTCTCATCTCAGCTAGGTGTAGGCTAGCCGGAAGAGGGTCGTCTTACAGGCCCTGCGGAACTGAACAAGGTTCCGCAGGGCCCTCACCTCCTTCAGCAGCTGATTCCACCATGTAGGGGCCATAACAGAGAAGGCCCTGTCCCTAGTGGATTTTAGGTGGGCTTCTTTTGGCCCAGGGATAGCGAGAAGATTTTGGGTTCCCGATCTCAGTACTCTCTGGGGAACGTGTGGGGAGAGACGGTCCTACAGGTAGGCAGGTCCCAGGCCATATAGGGCTTTAAAGGTAATGGCCAGCACCTTGTACCGAACTCGGTACATCACTGGAAGCCAGTGCAGAGTCCGAAGACCCGGCCGAATGTGTCCCCATCTTGGGAGGCCCAATAGCAGCCGGGCCGCAGCATTCTGCACCAGCTGCAATTTCCGAGTTCGGCACAGGGGCAGCCCCATGTAGAGGGCATTGCAGTAGTCCAACCTCGAGGTGACCGTAGCGTGGATCACTGTTGCTAGGTCGTCGCGATCCAGGAAGGGGGCCAGCTGCCTTGCCTGCCTAAGATGAAAAAACATGGACTTGGCAGTGACTGCTATCTGAGCCTCCATCTTTAAGGAAGGCTCCAATAGTACTCCCAGGCTTTTGACCCTGTCCACTGCCATCAGCGGTGCACCGTCAAAAACTGGCAGGGGAATTCCGCCCCCCCCCCCGGTCCCCGACGACCCAAGCAAAGGACCTCTGTCTTAGCAGGATTTAGTCTCAGTCCACTCAGTCTAAGCCACTCAGCCACGGCCTGTAATGCCCGATCCAGATTTTCCGGGGCACAGGCCGGTCGGTCATCCATAAGCATATAGAGCTGGGTGTCATCAGCATACTGGTGACACCCCAGCCCATACCTTTGGGCAATCTGGGCAAGGGGTCACATATAGATGTTGAATAACATCGGGGAGAGAACCGCCCCTTGGGGCACACCACAGTCGAGTGTGCGCCTCCGGGATAGCTCCCCCTCAATCGCCACCCTTTGTCCCCGACCTTCAAGGAAAGAGGAAAGCCACTGTAAGGCCAAACCCTGAATCCCTGCGTCGGCAAGGCGGCACGTCAGTAACCGATGGTCGACCGTATCGAACGCAGCCGATAGGTCCAACAGCATCAGCACTGCCGAGCCACCCCGATCCAGATGCCGTTGAAGGTCATCTACCAGGGCAACCAACACCGTCTCCGTCCCATGACCCGGGTGAAAGCCGGACTGAAATGGGTCAAGGATGGAAGCGTCCTCCAGGAAAATCTGTAACTGCATCGCCACTGTCCTCTCAATAAGTTTGCCCAAAAAGGGCAAATTTGAAACCGGCCGGTAGTGTGCCAATTGAGCCGGGTCTAAAGATGTTTTTTTTTAGGAGGGGACGGACCACTACCTCTTTAAGCGGCGTTGGAAAGTGCCCTTCCATCAGGGATCTATTTATGATATCCTGTACAGGATATCTAAGGTCCCTCCGGCAGGATTTAGTAATAGTGGATAGTCATTAGCCTCTGACAGTAAAGCCTGTAATACTGTTTGATAAGAACATAAGAGAAGCCATGTTGGATCAGGCCAACGGCCCATCCAGTCCAACACTCTGTGTCACATAAGAACATAAGAGAAGCCATGTTGGATCAGGCCAGTGACCCATCCAGTCTAACACTCTGTGTCACATAAGAACATAAGAGAAGCCATGTTGGAACAGGCCAACGGCCCATCCAGTCCAACACTCTGTGTCACATAAGAACATAAGAGAAGCCATGTTGGATCAGGCCAGTGGCCCATCCAGTCTAACACTCTGTGTCACATAAGAACATAAGAGAAGCCATGTTGGAAC
Organism: Heteronotia binoei; assembly: GCF_032191835.1. Lineage (NCBI taxonomy): Eukaryota > Metazoa > Chordata > Lepidosauria > Squamata > Gekkonidae > Heteronotia > Heteronotia binoei. The sequence goes on from NC_083223.1 coordinate 277,803,623, forward strand.
AGGCCAGTGGCCCATCCAGTCCAACACTCTGTGTCACATAAGAACATAAGAGAAGCCCTGTTGGATCAGGCCAGTGGCCCATCCAGTCCAACACTCTGTGTCACATAAGAACATAAGAGAAGCCATGTTGGATGAGGCCAGTGGCCCCTCCAGTCTAACACTCTGTGTCACATAAGAACATAAGATAAGCCCTGTTGGATCAGGCCAACGGCCCATCCAGTCCGACACTCTGTATCACACAGTGGCCAATAATTATATATATACACACTGTGGCTAATAACCACTGATGGACCTCTGCTCCATATTTTTATCTAACCCCCTCTTGAAGCTGGCTATGCCTGTAGCCACCGCCACCTCCTGTGGCAGTGAATTCCACATGTTAATCACCCTTTGGGTGAAGAAGGACTTCCTTTTATCCGTTCTAACCCGACTGCTCAGCAATTTCATTGAATGCCCACGAGTTCTTGTATTGTGAGAAAGGGAGAAAAGTACTTCTTTCTCTACCTTCCTCCATCCCATGCATTATCTTGTAAACCTCTATCATGTCACCCCCCAGGCGAGGTTTCTCCAAGCTAAAGAGCCCCAAGCATTTTAACCTTTCTTCATAGGGAAAGTGTTCCAAGCCTGTAATCATTCTTGTTGCCCTTCTCTGGACTTCTCCAATGCTATAATATCCTTTTTGAGGTGCGGCGACCAAAACTGCACGCAGTATTCCAAATGAGACCGCACCATCGATTTATACAGGGGCATTATGATACTGGCTGGTTTGTTTTCAATTCCCTTCCTAATAATACCCAGCATGGCGTTGGCCTTTTTTATTGTAATCGCACAGTCTTGACATTTTCAGTGAGTTATCTACCACGACCCCAAGATCTCTCTCTTGAGCAGTCTCTACCAGTTCACACCCCATCAACTTGTATTTGTAGCTGGGATTCTTGGCCCCAATGTGCATTACTTTGCACTTGGCCACATTGAACCGCATCTGCCACTTTGACGCCCACTCACCCAGCCTCAACGGATCCCTTTGGAGTGCCTCACAATCCTCTCTGGTTCTTACCACCCTGAACAATTTAGTGTCATCCGCAAACTTGGCCACTTCACTGCTCACTCCCAACTCCAAATCATTTATGAACAAGTTAAAGACCATGGGACCCAGTACCGAGCCCTGCGGCACCCCACTGCTTACCGTCCTCCACTGCGAAGACTGCCCATTTATACTCACTCTCTGCTTCCTATTCATTTCAATTGTCTTCATCTGAGAGATATATTCCACTTATCAACTTCCAGCGTACCACATTCCTGGGACACTCGCTCTGGAGATGTTTGCCTGCACTGGGGTTTAATTTAAAAAAAAAAGATTTTGGAATATTTCTAAAAATGTGTCCAGTTGCAGATTTGGGGGTGGAGCCTGGGGGAGGCGGGACCTCAACAGGGTCCAGTGCCTTAGAGTCCGCCCTCAAAAGCAGCATTTTTTTTTCCAGGGGAGCTGCTCTACATGATCTGGAGATCAGTTGTAATTTCAGGAGAACACTAGTTTGCAAAGAGAGGGATTCAAATGTGCTATTTGCTGCCAGAGGTTGTAGATATGGCCACAAGAATAAACAGCTTGAAAGGGGGATTAAACAGAGCTCTTCTTAGGTTCTTCTCAGGGGGGAAGTCTTGACCTCTCTGCCCTGTTGCTGGCCCTTCCGGAGGAACTGGTTCGCCACTGCGTGAAACAGGAGGCTGGACTAGATGGACCCTCCCTGGTCTGATCCAGCAGGCTTTTCTGAGGTTCTTCTCAGGGGAAGGCCTCGGCCTCTCTGCCCTGTTGCTGGCCCTCCATTGGGACTGGTTGGCCACTGTGTGAGACAGGAGGCTGGACTAGATGGACCCTCCCTGGTCTGATCCAACAGGGCTTTTCTGAGGTTCTTCTCAGGGGAAGGCCTCGGCCTCTCTGCCCTGTTGTTGGCCCTCCAGAGGAACTGGCTGGCCTCTGTGTGAGATTGGAGGCTGACTAGATGGACCCTCCCTGGTCTGACCCAGCAGGGCTCTTCTGAAGTTCTTCTCAGGGGAAGGCCTCGGCCTCTCTGCCCTGTTGTTGGCTCTCCAGAGGAACTGGCTGGCTACTGTGTGAGATAGGAGGCTGGACTAGATGGACCCACCCTGTCTGATCCAGCAGGGCTCTTCTGATGTTCTTTTCAGGGGACGGCCTCGGCCTCTCTGCCCTGTTGTTGGCCCTACAGAGGAACTGGCGGGCCACTGTGTGAGACAGGAGGCTGGACTGGATGGACCCTCTCTGGTCTGACCCAGCAGGGCTCTTCTGATGTTCTTCTCAGGGAAGGCCTCAGCCTCTCTGCCCTGTTGTTGGCCCACCAGAGGAACTGGTTGGCCCCTGTGTGAGACAGGAGGCTGGACTGGATGGACCCTCCCTGGTCTGACCCAGCAGGGCTCTTCTGAGGTTCTTCTCAGGGGAAGGCCTCAGCCTCTCTGCCCTGTTGTTGGCCCTCCAGAGGAACTGGTTGGCCACTGTGTGAGACAGGAGGCTGGACTAGATGGACCTTCACTGGTCTGATCCAGCAGGGCTCTTCTGATGTTCTTCTGAGGGGAAGGCCTCGGCCTCTCTGCCCTGTTGTTGGCCCTCCAGAGGAACTGATTGGCCACTGTGTGAGAAGGGATGCTGGAGCAGATGGCCCCTCACTGGTCTGATTCAGCAGGGCTCTTCTGATGTTCTTCTCAGGAGAAGGAGAGACACCGGATCCAACCCAAAATATTTTCAATCTTTTTCTGAGAAACACATCTGTCTGTGGTTCCTTTCTCCTACCACGGGGTCTTGCTGCAGAATTGTCAGGCCCCTGTTTTTTAACAGTCAAACATTTAAATGCAAAGTCAGTGCAAACTTCATTTGGGGGGGGGGGAGTCTTTTCAGTGAAAACATACCCTTTCCCAAAACAGTTTGCAGTAGACACCAAGGTGAATGCCAACATACGGTAAAACACAGGGTCCTGAACCCGAGCTAACAGCAGCAGTTCCAGATAATAAAATAACAGATAAGCAACAGAGCAAAAAAGGAAACCCCACATCTTCCATCAGCAGGAAATCCTTATCACCGTTGGGCTTGGCAGTTTTCCATGCATTAGAGGAAGATAATTCTGACTCACAAAAGCTTACGCCAGAGTAAAGTTTGTTTGTCTTTCGTTTTGACTCCTGTTTTTGACCAGTTTTGCACTAAATCATACAGTTGGTTTCTGTGATTCTACTGTAGAATATCAGTTTGGGGAACAGGACTAAACCAGGCTTAAAGGTCTAGTGCAGTGTTTCCCGTACTGGGAGATATGGCCCCCTGGGGGGCGCTGGAACGGTTCAGGGTGGTGGTGGTAGCCTTGGGTGCAATTGGGGGAGGTGAATAAAAATAAGGGGGCAGTGGAAGCATAAAGGGAGAAGAGGAGAGGAGGGGAGAGGAAGGGAGGTGTCAAAACATCACATTTCTTGCAGGGGTCCAGAATTTCTAATTTAGAAAAAAAAATCCAGTTGACAAAAATAGAGGGTTCCTTTTTGTCTGCTACTTAGTGTAAATTCACCCAGTTAGACTAGTCATGGGGACCAGAATTCCTTCCATTTAAAATATAAGAAGGGTGTAGTTTATTTACAAGACAGAATAAAAAAAAAATAGAGGTGTACAGATAAACAAGAAACACAGAAACAAAAAACAATAGTCTATCCTAGGGTGGCCAGACTGTCCCGGGCACCCGGAAATGTCCCGGTTCTGGCCCCCTATTCCCGCCTCCCGGGCTGGCTATACCGGGACCATTAGAGCCCGGTTTAGCCAGCCCCGGAGGCGGTAGGCCGGTGGGGAAGGCGGCGAGTGAGGGAGGGAGCGTCCCTGCGCACGCGCGGAGGCTGCCGACCCGCGGAGGCCGCGGAGAGGCCGGCGCTGGTCCCTGGAGGCCCTCCAGAGACCAGCAGAGGCCCTCCCCGGCCTCCGCAGCCG